>NW_008705655.1:7451-11021 GCF_000186865.1 Aureococcus anophagefferens
ATGGCGGTCGTCAACGTGCTCATGGTCGGCCGCGTCCTCGGCGGCGTCGCGACGAGCCTCCTCTTCTCCGTCTTCGACGCCTGGCTCGTCGCGGAGCACACGGCGCGCGGCTTCGAGCCCGCCTGGCTCTCGTCGACGTTCGCGAACGCGCAGGCGCGGCGGCCCGCGTCTGTTACGACGTCTTTACGACTTCTCACGTGCAAAACACAGGCGGGCAACTCGCTCGTGGCCATCGCGGCGGGCGTCATCGGCGAGTGGGCCGCGGGGCTGAGCCCCATGCGCGTGCTCGTCGCCGGCGGCGACGACTCGGCCGTCGCGGACGCCGGCGGTCCCGACGGCGCGATCATGGTCGGCGGCTACTGCGCGCCCTTCGACCTCGCCGCCGCCGTCCTCCTCGTCGGCGGCGTCGTCATCCTCCTCACCTGGTCCGAGAACTACGGCGAGCGCGCGGGCGGCGCCGACTCGTCGTACGCGGCGCAGGAAAAGGGTGCGACATTCCCAACTTCCTATCTCGGCCGTTTTCCACTCGTTTCGGCTGATTTTTGGACGAGCGATCATCTCTCGGTGCGCTCTCGACGCGTGGATGCTTATTTCGGGAACGCGCGCGCGCGGAACACCCACGTTGAAGCGACGTTGAATCACCCCGTTCCTCCTCAGGTCGTACGCGTCCGCCGTCGACGCGTTCTCCAAGGGCTTCGCGACGATCTCCCGGGACCGGCGCGTCTTCCTCGTCGGCGCCGTGTCGTCGTGCTTCGAGGCCGCCATGTACTCCTTCGTCTTCGAGTGGACGCCCGCGCGCGACCGGCGCCGACGACGGGGCGAATTTCCGGCGCGCGCGCCACCTTCCCGAAACCCCAGGCCGTGACGCCGCCCGGCGGCGAGAAGCCGCCCTACGGCGAGATCTTCAGCGTCATGATGATCTGCTGCATGGCGGGCACGCGGCTCTTCGGCTTCCTCGTGGAGCGCGACCCGCCGGAGAAGTTCTCGCGCGGCCTCTTCGCGGTCGCCGCGTGCGCGCTCGCGACGCCCGTCGCGCTCCCGGGCCGGCCCACGTGGGCCCTCGCGGGCTTCCTCGCCTTCGAGCTCGTCGTCGGCGCCTACTTCCCCGCGATGGGCACGCTCAAGTCGAAGATCATCCCGGACGCGCAGCGCGCGACGATCTACAACCTCTTCCGCGTGCCCCTCAACGTCATCGTGCTCCTCGTGCTGTTGAGCCACCTCGACACGGTCCAGGTCTTCACGGCCGTCGTCGCCCTCCTCGCCGCCGCCGCGGCCCTCCAGCACGCGCTCTACGTCGCCACGGTCGACTACAGCAAGCGCGTCGTCGCCGTCGAGTCGGACAAGGAGCCCCTCGTCGCCGTCTAGGCGACGTGCCGCGGCGGCGCGACGCAGGAACGTGCGACTCTTAATTAAACACGCGCGCGGCGCCGCGGGTTCGACGCCGCGGGCAGACGCGGCGCGGCGGGGACTGGGGTCGCGCGGCCGTGGCTCCTCGCGACCGCGAGCGACGGCCGGCGTGGCTCCTCGCGAGGCCGCGAGCGTCGGCTGCCGTGGAGCCACCTCCTAGGGCCCACCTCCGAGCGCTCCCGGACGAGGCGCGCGGCGACGGCGCGACGCGCTGATTGGCCAAAGCGCCCAGTTTGAGCAGGCTCCTCGACATCCGTGATCGCCTCTTGGGTTGTTCGCCCGCCTCGACGCCGCGCAGCACGACATCATGTCGTCGAAGCCGTCGAAGCACGCGCTCCTGGGCCCGTCCATCGCCAACTTCTCCGTGCAGTACAACTTCCAGGTCATCGCCATCGCGCTGGCCATCGCCCAGCGCGACATGCCGCAGGAGACCTGGGTGAAGACCCAGGACAAGTCCGTCATCTTCATCGGGTGCATCCTGGGCCAGTTCCTCATGGGCTACGCCGGCGACCTCATCGGCCGCACGAAGGCCCTGTCGCTGACGCTGTCGCTCGCCGTCGTCGGCGCGGTCGGCTCGAGCCTCGGGCCCTGGGGCGACATCACGGACGTCTACACGACGATCATCGCCTTCCGCTTCGTCATCGGCTTCGGCCTCGGCGGCGTCTACCCGCTGAGCGCGACCAAGGCCGCCGAGGCCGAGAGCGGCGACGCGGCGGCGTCCACGGAGGCCGAGAAGCGCGCGGACGCGATCGCGCGGTCGTCGTCCGCGTTCTTCTGGCAGGGCCCGGGCATGTGCGCGCCCTACCTGCTCGCCGTCGTGCTCCGCGCGTCCCTCAAGAGCCAGCAGCAGGGCTTCCAGTGGCGCTTCCTCCTCGGCGCGGGCGCGCTCCCCGCGCTCGCCGTCGTCCTGATGAGCGACGCGACGTCCGACGCGCCGGCGACGGGCGCGGCCGCGACGAACGCGTCCCTGCGCGACGCCCTGCGCGACGCCAAGGTCTGGAAGCAGTTCGCGGGCACGGGCGGCGGCTGGTTCCTCTACGACATCGCCTTCTACGGCTTCGGTTTGATGGGCCCGTCGATCGTCCAGCAGTGCTTCCACGGGTCCGACTCCGTGGAGACGACGTCGTGGCAGCAGCTCGTCGCGCTGGCCTTCAGCGTGCCGGCCATGCTCGCGACGGTCTGGGCGCTGAACCGCAAGCTCTGCGGCGTCAAGCGCATGCAGGTCTTCGGCTTCTACCTCATGGCGGCGAGCTACCTCCTCTACATCGTGCTCCGCGTCTTGGACGTGAGCCCCTGGGTCCTCTACGGCTGCTACTGCCTGCTCAACTTCACGCTGAATTTCGGGCCCAACGTGACGACCTTCGTGCTGCCGAGCGCGACGTACCCGCGCGAGATGCGGAGCTCGATGAACGGGCTCTCGAGCGCCGCGGGCAAGCTCGGCGCGGTCCTCGGCACGGAACTGCTGCCGACGCTCGAGCTCTCCTACAATTTGAACGTCGTCCTCTTCTTCTGCATGGCCACGTGCGTCGCCGGCGCGCTCCTCACGTCCTGGGCCGTCGACGACGACGAGCCCGACCGCGCCAAGGCGGACCCGAGCCTCGAGGCGCCGCTCGTCGTCAACGCCGACACCGTCTAGAAACCCCACCCCCCGCATCATGATTTTGTTCCGCTCGCGCCTGCGAGGCTAAAAGATTCCCGCGTCGTCGGTTAGGTCTTCTTCTTCTTCGCCGCGTCCTTGGCGGACGCGGAGAAGGACCGGGCGTTGATGAGCTTCTTCTGGTCCTCGACGAAGTCGACCTCCGCGGCCTCGAGGGTCGAGTCGGCCATGTCCGTGCGCTGGCCGTCGGCGCCCGTGTAGAAGGTCGCCTCCGTGCGGAAGATGGGCTCCTTGTCCGCGTACTTGAGCAGCTCCTCGCGCGGGTCCGAGTTGCGGATCGAGTCCGGCAGGTTCCGCTCGATGTAGTACTGGCAGAACGTGGACCGCGCGCCCTCGTTGCGGCCCTGCTGGCCGCTGTCGAGGGGCCCGTCGGGCAGCTTCGACTTGATGGGGTCCTTGCGCATCTTCGAGTACTGGCCCTTCTTCTTGAAGGCGCCGTCGTCGCCTGTGTGGAAATCAACCGCTGGTTTGGGGGGTCCCCACCAAACTTCAGAACTCTCTATCTC
>NW_008705655.1:12141-16722 GCF_000186865.1 Aureococcus anophagefferens
AGATTTGATTTCCACACAGCCCCGAGCAGCAGAGGAACCGGTCGCCCGACGGCGAGTAGCTCAGCGCGACGACCGCGTGGCCCTCGTCGGGCTCGATCTCCCGGAAGCTGTGGTGGTGCTTGTCCATGCCCCCGAAGTCGAAGAGGCGCACCTTGTAGTCCAGCGACCCCGTGAGCACGCGCGCGCCGGCGGGGTCGACCGCGATGCACGACACCGACTTCGAGTGGCCGCCGAGCGTCACCTCGTGCGACACGGGCAGGTCCCAGCGCTTCGCCAGGAGGCCCGCGACGGCGTCGCCCGACAACTCGTCCTCCGCTTCCGCCGCCTCCGGCGCGGGCGCGGCGTCCGGCGCCGCGTCCGCGTCCGCGACTTCCGCGTCGCCGCCGGTCCACCGCTCGTACGTCGGCGCCGAGTTCGTCATCGCCGCGGCCATGGCGTCGATCTCCCGCTGGCGCGCCGCGCGCCGCTCGGCGAGGGCCGCCCGCGCCTCGGACGCGTCGGGCTTGGATCGCTTCGTCGCGTCGTGCTCGGAGCCGGCCGCGCGCCGCTTCGCGCCGGACGCGCGCTCCCGCGACGCCGCCCGTAGCGCGTCGCCGCCGGAGAAGGCCGTGGGCAGCCCCGCGAGGCGCGCCTCGGCCGTCGACGCGTCGTCGCCCTCCGCGAGCCGCGCGACGTAGGACCGGCTGCTCAGCGCGAAGCGCACCGTCGCGCCGTCGCGGAGCCGCGTCGGCGTCCCCGGCGCGCAGCGCACGCCGTCGACGGTGCTGCCGTACTGCGACTCGAAGCCGACGAGGAAGAGGCCCCGGTCGCCGTCGTGGACGAGCGCCCCGTGCTTGCGGGAGACCGTGGGGTGCAGGAGCGCGAGGGTGGCGCTCGCGTCGCGGCCCACGGTCGTGACGCGCTCTTTCAGGGTCGTCGCGTCCAGGAGCTGGCCGTCCTTGTAGTGTTCCAACGTGTGGTAGGGCGTCGTCGGCGCGGCGACCCACGGCGGGAGGTCGGCGTCCGTCGCCATCTCGGCTCCGGGCGCGGCGGGCGTCGCCGTCGTGTCGGATGGTGCCGCCTCCTTGCAGCGCGACGAGCAGCATGAGCCCGCTGATCGAGTCGATTTTGCCCGCGGTCCGCGATCCGCTATGCTCGGCGCTCGACGCCTCTTGCCTTGGTCGGCTCCTGTTCGTCTGCAAAACGACGCGCGACGCGGCGACCGCGTTCCTGTGCCGCGAGGTCACGCGCCTGGACAATGAGCTTGGAAATATTCAAAAGACTCCCAAACCACCGGCCGCATCGTATGTCATGCTCAAGTTCATCGCGGATGTGGCTACCCGCGCGCCCAAGTTGGCGCCGCACGTGGAGCACCGCTTCGATCCTCTCTACTTCAATCCTCTTTATGGCGGATTAATCCGCAACGACGGCGCTCGGGCGATCGCTTTCGCGCTCAAAGGTAACTGCACGCTGCGGCGCCTCGAGCTTCAGGAAAGCTATATCAGTGCCTCGGGCGTCAAGGCGCTCGCGCTCGCGATCAAAACAAGTCCAGCGACGTTGGAAGACCTTGCGCTGCTTTATAACCGAGATATGGGAGTCGAAGGCGCCAAAGCGCTGGTGCCCCTGTTAGGTGCTGACTCGGCGCTGCGCAAACTCAACATCTATAGAACCGCCATCGGCGACGAGGGTGCCAAGGTAATTGCGATCGCCCTCGAATCGAACACGTCGCTTCTGGAAATCAATCTCGGCGCCAACGCCATCGGCCCCGAGGGCGCCGTCGCGCTCGCCGCGGCGCTTCGCGAGAACACAACGCTACTGACGCTCAAGGTCGGCAGCAACGCCCTCGGTAACGATGGCGCCAAGGCGATCGCGGAAGCGCTCGGAGCAAATTCGGCGCTGCACGCGCTCGATCTCTGCTCCAACGGCGTCGGAACGGTGGGCATCGATGCGCTCGCGGCGGCGCTCGGCACAAATTCGACGCTGCGGAAGCTCCGTCTCGGCGGCGCCGACCAAATCTGCCCCTATTCGGCCCACGCGCTGGCGAAGGCGCTGAGTGCCGGGTCGGCGTTGCAGGAGCTCGACCTCGCCTGTAGCGCTCACGGCGTTACAGGCCTCGGTGGCTATCACGGGCTCGGTGACGACGCCGCCAAGCGGTTTGGGGCGGGGTTCGCTGCTCACCCGTCGCTACTGCGAGTGCTCAGACTCGGGAGGAACAACATTGGCGTTGAGGGCGCCCGGGCCCTGGCGGCTATGCTCGGCGTGGGCTCGTTGCGGAGCCTCGATCTGAGCTCTAATCACGACATCGGGGACGAGGGCGCCGCGGCGCTCGCGGCCGCACTCGTCGCGAACCCGAGATCCCTCCTAGAGCTCAATCTCAACTGCATCAGATCTGGTCCTGCGGCGGCCACGGCGCTGGCGACCGCGCTCGGCGCCAACTCGGCGCTGGAGAAGCTTTCGCTCAACTGCACCAAGGTTAGAGACGAGGGCGCCAAGGCACTGGCAGCTGCACTCTGCGCGAATTCCGGGCTGCAAGAGCTCGCACTCGAAGATGCATTCATTGGTCGTGCAGGTGCCGTGGCTTTGGCGCAGGCGCTCGCCTCGAACACGACGCTTCGGGAGCTGAACATCTCGAACGGACGCGACGAGATGGAGGGGGCCGCATGCGCCAATCACGTCCGCGACGCGGGTGCCGTGGCCTTTGCACAGGCTCTCGGAGAGAACTCGACCCTGGTGAAGCTCCGTCTCTGGGGCACGGGAGTCGGAACGCGCGGCTGCGCGGCTCTGAGATCCGCGCTCGAGACGAACACGACGCTGGAGTTCGTCTCGGTCAAAAACCCCCAGGGGAACAAGCCGCGGACCGGGGGTGTCACGCCATACCCGCGCTTCTCCTAGTTGCAAGTACTACAAGTAAGCCTTGTGCATGTGTCGCCCCAAGAGCTCACTACGGCCTAAAGTTACGTGATGACACGCGTGTTCATCGCAGCCCGCCGCCCTTGGCGATGCTGATGACCTCGTCGAGGGAGCCCTTGCACTTGGCCAGGTAGCTCTTCGCGCCGCGCGCGTCCTCGTCGCGGAGCGCCTCCTTGAGGCCGCCGGCCATGATGATGACGTCCGCGGCGACGCCGTAGCGCCTAATCGTGCCGATGGCCTTCTTGTCCTCCGCGGCGAGCACCGGCGCCTGGATGATGATCGTCGCCTGGTCCTCGAAGGCGTCGATGGGCGCGAGCGCCGCGGCGGCGCCGTCGAAGTCGCCCTTGGCGAGCAGCGCGTCGATGCCGTCGAGGGCCTTGCGGCCGGCCTTGATGCCCGCGATGGCCTGCTTCGCGTCGTCGGCCGAGTACTTCTTCGGCGCCGCGGCGGCGGCGAGCGGAATCAACGGCGCGCTCCGGCAGGCGGCGACGCCGAGAGCGCGCCGCGTGACGCCGAAGCCGTCGCAGGCGCGCAGCAAGAGTAAGATGATCGCTGCTGCTTTCATTGCTGCGAGCGGCGGCGTCAGCGGCGCTCAAAGCAGCCGCACACACCTCGCAATCGATCGATCGCGCCGTCAACAAGGTTCAACAATGCATGCAACATGCCCTAATCGGACGTCTGCCGCGGCTGAGAGCCCACTCGCGGGGAACCCAAAGGCACAAAAATGAACAAAGCCGATTCCAGGCTGTTTAGAGCGCGGAGGCCGTGTCAGGGCGCCGCGTCTCGTGGCGCGGGCGCGGGCGCGGGGCACGCGGCCGCGGCGTCCTCGAGTTCGCCCGCCTCCTCCTGGTAGGCGCCGCGCGTCAAGCTCAGCAGGCAGACGTAGCCGAAGGAGACGCCCGCGATCCAGGGCATGCGCAGGTGCGTCGGCATGACCGCGTAGGTCACCGTGTAGCCCGGGACCCAGATGGCCCAGGAGTTCAGCCAGTCGTTGAAGTAGTTCTGCGAGTAGCGGTGCAGGCCGTTCGTGAAGGACTGGGGCCCGAGCTCGCCCGTGTTGCAGACCTCGCGGAACGTGTAGAACGTCGGGAAAAAGAAGACCGGGTCGCTGATCAAATTCGACGCGGCGATCTTCGCGATGGTGTTGCCCCAGGTCCGGCCGGGCCAGATGCGCTCGAAGAGCTTGTTGTACATGAAGTACTGCCACATGCCCTGGTAGGACGCGCCGAACGACGTGAAGAGCAGCGTCCGCCGCGGGTCGACGGTCTCGCGCCGCTCGACGAGGAGCTGGACCATGAGGTCCGCGACGCCCGCCTTGGCGCCCGTGACGACGACGGCCGTGCCCAGGGGGCGCCGCTCGGCGAAGGCGTTCATGCCCCGCAGCCCGGCCATGACGAAGGCCATGGCGCCGCGGTCCGCTGTGTTTGGCGACCGCCGCCGCTCGCGTGCGCGCGCCGGGGCGCCGCGCAGCGCCGGCGCTGGGGATTCGACGAGTGCAGTCGCAGGGATGCCTACGGCACCATCGCCGCCATGAGGGGCGCCGCCGGGCCCGCGTCAAGAGAGGCTGCTGCCTCGATCAAATCCAGGTCAGTCGAGCTCGCCCAGGCAACATCTCGTCAACATCTCGTCAACATCATCCTCGCCTGTGGCAATTCCGGCCTGAGAGGCATGGACGCGCCATAAATCACCGCA
>NW_008705655.1:18323-20098 GCF_000186865.1 Aureococcus anophagefferens
TGCGACCGAACAACAACCCCTGGGACATCGAGCAGGGCCGCGTCGCGCTGAAGCTCGAGACGACGAATTTAGGCATCAGCCGCGGCTTCGGGCTCCACCTCGTCAACGTCTCCGCGCGCGAGACGGGCCCCGCCCTGAGCCTCGGCTCCGTCGAGGCCGCGTTCGCCGCGCGCCTCGGCAATCTGAGCGCCTTCGACGCCTTCATGGACTTTAACGTCGGCTTGTATACGACGAACCTCCGCGCCTACACGGACGCCTTCGACCGCGACGGAGAAAATTACCTGCTCATGAGCTGGCCGCTGGCCGGGAAGACGTGGTACTCGGCCGTCTTCCTCGTGCCGGGCTCGGCCATGGTCGTCGAGCTCATCTCGAGCAACTTCACGGCCGCCGCGGGCTTGGACGTCGCGGCCGCGGCCGGCCGCGGCTCGGCCATCTCGAGCAACTTCACGGCCGCCGCGGGCTTGGACGTCGCGGCCGCGGCCGCGCCGCGGCTCGGCGCGCCGCCGGCCGCGGCCGCGAGCCCGGGCTACCTCTATCCTATCCGCGTCGGCCGCGCGACGACGTCGCTCGCCGCCGTCGACGCCTTCTACGCGGCGGCGTTCCCGTCGGCGGCGCGCGTCGTCGAGACGGCGACGCGCCACTGCTACAAGTTCGAGAACGCGTCGACGGTCGACGTGTGCTACTCGGCCCACGCCGACGACGCGAAAGCGCCGCTCTCCGTCGCCGACTTGGAGAAGGGCGTCCGCGCGGGCCACGACGCGAACCTGCGGAACAAGCCCAAGTGCGGCCGCGACAAGTGGCTCGACTTCCACTTCGCCTACGACAACCCGTCCCACGGCGACGCGGCCGTCGGCGACGCGGTCGTCGCGTACGCGGACGCCGCGCCGGACGCGCTCTACGCCTGCGAGGCCAACCCGCGGCCCTCGGGGCCCCGGGGTTTGATCCTCCACTACGTCGTCGACCCGACGGGCTGGGGCATCCAGTACGGCGGGCCCTACACGACGGCGCCCAAGGCCTGCGCGAACGCGACGCTCGGCGACGCGACGCTCGGCGACGTCTACAACCCCGCGTGCGACCTCGGCACGTGCTAAGTTGAGCATCGCCTTGAGAGCATTACAGCACCGTCCCGCTCTCGACGAGGGTGAGGCGCTCGCCCGCGGGCGCCTGGCGCGACGCGCCGAGGAGGCTCGGCGCCTGGCGCGCGCGCCGGTGGCGGCGCACGCGGAGGCACCAGGCGACGAAGAGCGCGAGACTCGCGCCGAAGGCCGCGGCCCCCAGCAGGCTCAGCGCCTGCTGCCACGCCGGCGCCGCGTCGCAGGCCTCCTCCGCGGGCGGCTCCGCCGCGTGGTCCGCGAGGCGGCCCAGCACGGTCCGCACGGGGTCGCCGACGCAGTCGAAGCAGACCGCGTCTAAAACGACGCCGACAAACGCCGCGAGGGGGCAGAGCTCGACGCCGCAGCCCGGGAGCACGAGCACGGCCTCCGAGGGCGGCGTCGTCGCGTCGAGCACGGTGGCCTCGCGCTGCTGGCGCGGGGACGCGACGGTGTAGCGCGTCTTCACGAAGCACCGCCGGTCCGCCGCCCCCTGGGTCCCCGCGCAGTGGAGCTCGAAGGACAGCGCGCCGCCCGTCGACGCCGCGTTGCCCTGCCAGCCCCGGGCGATCCACTGGAGGCCCAGCAGCTTGCGCAGGTAGAGCTGGTTCGTGTCGTGGACGAATAAGGCGACGACGCTGCTCTCCGGCGTCGCGTCGGCCATCGCCGCGGCGCCGAAGCGAC
>NW_008705655.1:20455-21576 GCF_000186865.1 Aureococcus anophagefferens
GGCGTTCCGTGGTTCGTTGCGAAGGCCATCATCGCGATGTGCGACTCGTAGAGCTTGGCGACCTCGCTGCCCGTCAGAGCGCCGAACGCGAAGTCGTCGACGCCGCTGAGGTACTCGAACATCCAGGCCTCGGCGAAGAACTGGGCGTAGTACAGGGGGCAGGTGAACATGCCCTGCCAGTAGATCCCCGTGAACTTGTAGGGCAAGTTGGCGATGGCGCAGTCGTCCGCGACGCCGAGCGCGGCGCAGATCGGCGCGTCGTCGGCGAAGCCGAGCGCGCGGCCGATGTCGGCCATGTCGTCCTCGTAGGCCGCCGTCAGCGCGGCGACGTCGCCGCCGAAGAGGCCCAGGGTCTGCTCCTCCGTCGCGTCCGCGCCCGCGCCGTAGAGCACGCTGTCGCTGAGCACGGGGATCAGGTTCGGGAGCGACGCGTTGCCGACGCGCACGGGCACGTCCCCGCGGCCCGCGCCCTCGAGCCAGAGCGCCGCCGTCTGCCAGTCGCGCGTCGAGTCGTCGGCGAAGACCGCCCAGTCGCCACCGACGTCGAGGCCGAGCGCCCGCCAGCGGTCGGCGACGTAGGACCCCAGGAGCGGCATGAGCGCCATGCCGTGGGGCGTGAGCTCCTGCGCGGCGAAGGCGTCGGCGTCCATGCCGTAGTCCTCCGCGTTCTTCGCCGCCTTGCTCGTCCAGGCGCTCCAGTCGTCGTTGGCCGCCGCCGTGCCTGCCGCGTCGACGATGGGCCCGTAGGGCGCGCGCACGCCGTGGCGCGAGACGTAGACGACGCCGTCCAATGTCAGGTCGGTCGGCGCCGCCGAGGAGGCGAGGAGCAGGCACGCGGCCGCGAGCTGGCAGCGCATGGCGTAGACCACCGTGGGCGTAGACCACCGTGGGCGTAGAGGCCAGCACCCTGGGCGCAGCGAAGAGCGCAGCTCTCCATACGCATGGCGCGTCGGTGCTGCTGCGGGGCGTAGTCCATTGCTTCAAAATCGAGTGGCAATTCTCGAGGCCCAACTCAATGATGTTGCCGACTTGGTGCCGTGCGCAACGGTGCGCAACGGCTGGCAAGGCGGCAATAAAGTCGGCTTCGTCGATCGCTTCTGGGCAATCGTTTGAGTAAACCG
>NW_008705656.1:0-1423 GCF_000186865.1 Aureococcus anophagefferens
TCATGCGTCTTGAACAGCACGGTTGAGTTTCGCGTCAACCGACTCAGAGAATTCGCTTCGCTGTTGTACCACAGCTCGGCGTCTCTGGAATTCATGCTAACGTGCTTCGGGTAGTCCCAATAAGACACGTGCGCGACCTCCAGGTGCAATTTTACCAACGCAGCTTTCACGAGCTTTTGTTCCCATGTGCTGCCAGCCCGTGGCATGCCCGCCAATATCACCACCAGCTGACATTCGTTACGCGGCGGCTCTGATGCTAGAGCACGCGCGCTCGAGGCAAGCAGCAGGACCAGAAGTGATAGAGGCAACAAGCACGCTGGTAGAAATCCCTCGCCCGGCCCCACGCTCGAGAATTGCATTTACGGCAGTACTAGAAATTTGGGGCGCCGATACAATTTGGGACAACCGTTCACGATTGGATGGAAGATTAATCTTATACGGTCCGCTCAATCTTGGGCCGCTCAAACCGTTCATTCACAGGGAAAAGATCGGAGATCTCAATAACTTATTATTGAAGGAAAATGCGAACATGAGAGCCGCCTACTTCAAGGCAGTCACCGAGGAAATGTCCGCTCTTTCAAAGTTACCACCTGGGTTTGTTAACTGAAATTCAATTTTCTTCTCGTAGCACACTCCGTCCTTGTCTCCTTGACAGGGTGCTGTGACTGACATAATGTCAGCATTCTTGAATCTGTTCACCAGACTGGTTCCAACATAGTAATTCCCCATAATATTGTTACCACGCTGAAGAAGTCGAAGTTTTTCGATATTGTCGTCGATGAACAGCCGCTCAGCGGCATCTCCGGGATGCCCCGTACTGCCGTTTCTATTCATCTATGATTTTTTTCTTCTGTCTGAGTTTTTGGCGTTTACGAACACCACCGCCTCAAGCTCGCCGCGCTCGGGAGACGCGCGGGCGTCGACGTCATCTTCGTCGTGCCGCGACGCGACCTGCAGTTGAAGCGGATCAATGGCTCGGTCGTGAAGCGCCTCGCGGCCGGCGGCGTCGACGTGCACATCTCGGAGTGGATCACGCCGCCAAATCTCAGCCCCGACGTTCCCCTGGAGAGCGGCGGTTGCTGCGGTGCCCGCGAGTTCATGAAACTCGCCGCCTACGGTTTCGCCGACTACGACGCCCTCATCGTCGTCGACAACGACTTTGACGTCAACGACGTCCGTGACCTTTGGCCCATCTTTGACTGCGCGGCCCAGGGGCACGTGATCACGACGCGGGGCGCGCACTCAGCGGCAAACGGCGCCTTTGTAGCCTTCCCGCCCAGCGCCGAGCTCCAGGACGCGCTCCTGTCGGCGATCTCGACGTCAAACGCGCGTCCCCCCGCGTCGTCTCGAACGAGCGCTTTTTTCTCGTCTCCTCCCTCCCGCCCTGCGCGCGGCGAGACGGCCTGGCGCTCGTAGGTCAGCA
>NW_008705656.1:2276-4879 GCF_000186865.1 Aureococcus anophagefferens
ACGTGTAGCCGGAGGCGCTTCGCCACGGCGAGCCAAATTGGCAGCGTGATCGAGAATCGTGGGTCCTTGAGCGCCCACCAGGCCCCTGGGGCGCACGAGTCCCAGCCTAGGTCCAGAAACGCGGCCAGGGCATCGATGGCTCTATCGACGAGATCTCGCCGCGTGCGTGTCCCCGGAGAGAGAGGTCGCGGCAGCTCGTCCCAAGTGAGTCCGTCCACGTCGTAGATACCTTTGTTCACACGTTTCACTGACATTAATTCGTTGATGCCGTCGGGATGGTTCTGGTCGGACCTGCTCTGTTCCACGTTGCCGAGGTGCGCACCAAGGCGTCCGAGGATGCTCGTGGCGATCGATGTCCCCGACCGAGAGACGCCGACGACGATGACGCCCGGCGGTCTACATGTCTTCTTTTCTGTCCCATTTGCAGGCTTCACGATGACCAGCTGTCCGTCGGCTCCGAGTTCGCACCTGACCGCCCCCTTGTAATTGTGGACGTGGACGACGGCGCAGGAGTCGCATGCCGTGCGGCAATTGAGCCGTTCGGGGAGCTCGTAGAGTAGGTTGTGATCTGCGAGCGTAAAATCCCACAGCACCTTGCGGAGCGAGACTTGATCGTGGCCATCCGGCGAAAGATTTTTGCTGAACTCCCTCGACCACGCTTGCGCCAATTCAGTCCCACTCGCGCCATGTACGAGAAGCACCCCACCGTTGCGTTCGCAGAACGTGTTAGGGATTCCGGCAATCTCGTGGCCTTTTGGGATGCAGTTCTTTGCGCGGGCGAGGGCCACGGACGCGTTCGCCGAGCGCATCGCTCGGAACACGGCGAGAAACTCGGCTTGCGCGTGGGGATGAATATGCACGTCGTTGTCCAAGTAGATGAGCCCGTTGCTCGCGTGGATACGGGCATACTTCTCGATGGCCCGGACTTTGAAGGAGCGAGCGGCGCGCAGCAACTCAGGACACGGCCTGACGCCAATCTTGTCCTCGCACGGTCCGTCCCGTGAGCCGTGAATCGCCGTCCTACTCAGCGTTGCGAGGTCGATGCGATTGCAGAGTTGTGGGAGTTTATCGACCCATGTCCTCATGTCGGCATCGACGACGACTTGGATGTCAAAGTCCGTCGCACAGGCAAGGCCAATCATCTCTCCGAGCTCCTTGCGCGTAAAGTTGTCAAATCGAGTCACGGGAATAGCAGCGGCCGCGAGGAGAAGCGTCGGCGCCGCGGACGCGCACCCGGCGCAAGCACACACCAGCATTCGGGAAAGCATCTTCATGACATGCACTCGCCACTTTTTTACGTAACCGAGCAATGGCACGCCAGAGATTAGGCGCGCGGGCGAGTACACCGAGCACCGAGCACGCCGAAGAGTCCTGGTCGCGACGTGAGGGGTCAGCGTTTCGCGCGGACGAGGAGCATAATAAAGTGCATAATAATATTCTGATACCAAGGGGGGGTGTTGCTCCGCCACTGGCGTCGGCGGCACCCCTGCGTGCGGAGCGGGGTGGTACATCTTACGCAACGTAAATGGCCTACCCCAGCCGTCACACCGACGTCGCACCCAAAACCAAGGGGCGTATCCAACGCCATCGATGGTGACGCGCTTCGCTGGCACGGACTTGTACGCCGCGGCAGCCCCGCGGAGACGAGGCCCGGGCCCGCGCGGTGGAATTTGGTCGACGCCAGAACCACCTCCGATGGGGGCACCGACGGTCAGGCTTACGCCTAGGGGTCATGGAAGGCCACTCCGACCACCAGAGCGGGCTGCCGTGCGTCGGAAGCTTGGGCTCAGAGGTCTCCGCTCCCGGCCCGCGCGTACGTGTTTGGTACTCAAGCCAGCGAAACGGCTAGCCATTCGTCCCAATCCGAGCGCTTGTTTTTGTCACGTATAGCCACCGGGCGTCCCTGGCCGCTAGCCAAAAACCGCACGTTCGGGCGTCCGACGCGTCGGCCATCGGACGCCGTCGCCGGAGCAAGACCCCCCATGCTGGAGCAGCTAGAGATCTTTACGCCAGTGCGACCTCTACCTAGGTACAATAGTATATGTTTAGTTTGTGTTTATTTATTTCTTTACTATTGTACTTCAGCAGATCGATCGACGCGATGTCGGTGCTATCGACGCGACCGCGAACGCGCCCAGATTTGGGACGACAAGAGGCAGCCGCGCCGGCGCTGCCACCGGAGAAGGTCGGAAATGACGCGGTGACTTCGAGCGACGACTTCACACCCGGAGCGTCGATCGTCGGCGCGCTGCCCAACGCGCGGTCCGCGGCGATCCTCGAGGCGCTCGGCGCCCCGCGGGACGTCCGAGACGACGGCCGCGACGACGCGCGCGTCCGACGCCGATGGCCGCGACAACGAGTGCGCGGATGCGACGTCGCCGGGCGGCTCCGCGGCGTCGCTCGCCGACGACGACCGCGACGCGCACTGCGGCCTGCCGCCCTAGCCGTCGACGAACGATGGGCACTGCCGGAGCGAGCCCGCGGCGCGGCTACCTCTGCGACCGCGTCAAGGTGCCGAGCGCGCTGAGTTTGTGCGCCCTCTTCCTCACGGACGTGCCCCAGCTCCACGTCGCGCGCCACCCGGGCGCCTTCGTCGCAAAGGG
>NW_008705656.1:5752-10270 GCF_000186865.1 Aureococcus anophagefferens
CGGAGATGCGCCGCGTCGTAGGCCGCGCCGAGCTTGTCCACGATCATCTTCGCCCGGGTGATCAGGCGGCTGTTGACGGTCAGCACGTTGGGGTTGAGCTCTCGGTCGTCCTTCATCTTCGAGAGGACCCACCGCTTCGGAGAACTCAGGCTCATGTGGTACATGGTCTTGTCAACGGGGACCTCGACGACCACGTTTTTCGGCGGATCGAGCAGGAAGTCTTCGCAGGTGGCCACGTCGCCGCATCGCGCCGCGTCGTCGCGGATCCGCGTGGGCCACCGCTTCCGGTGGTCCTCGAAGTAGCGCTGCGACACCCACGGCACGCGCAGCGAGTCGCAGGTGAAGACGCGGCAGGTCTTCGTCGGGAAGGGGTCGCCGGCGTCGTGGGGTGGGATCGTGTCCGGGACGACGAGGGTCCGGTTCAGCAGGATGGCCATGAGGCGCGCGTTCTCCAGCGCGATGCGCTGGTTGTTGAGGCCCTCGGTCTCGTTGTAGGTGAGGTACCGGTTGTTTCCGGGCCCGCGGCGCTCGTTGTGGCTGGTGTGGCTGCCGTGGATGACGTGCCACTTCGCGTGCGCGCACGCTGCGAGGGCGATTAAGAGCGGATGCCACCCCATAAAAAAAAAATACAGGAGCTGGTGGGGAGCACTACATACAATAGAGAGGTCGCTCGCGATCCCGAGGTCTCGCAAATTTCGAGATCTCGAGAGTCCATCTAGTGGGACTGATTGGCTGTGAGGCGACGCGATGGTGTGCCAACGAGGGGCTGCTGCGGGGCGAGTCTCCGGTCGATTTCGACGTGCGCTTCGGCGCCGCGCGCCTGCGGGCCCCGCTCGGGGCGCAGCGCCCGAAGACCCCGTCCGATTCGGTGCGGGGGGCGCCGAGTTCCGGCTGCCCATCGACTGGCTGCCGCGCGCCGAGGGCATGGTGCGCGCGGGGACGACGGACGCGGCCGTGAGCTGCGGTTCGCGGCGGCGCTGGACGTGCGGAACGCTGGGTTGGACGTGTCGGTGGCGCAGCCCACCGCGGCTCCGGTCGCCGCGCCCCGCGTGCCCGTGGACGAGGTGAACCTGGTGCCCAGCAAGATGCTGACGGATTTTTGGAAACGCGGCCGCCCAAGGCGGACGCGGAGACGGCGCCGGCGCTGGGACGCTGAGGCCGGGGCCGAACCGCGCGACGGGCCGGCCAAGCCGGCTCGCATCAACGCGAGGCTCATGGACGAGGTGGACCTGGTGCCCAGCAAGATGCTGACGGATTTTTGGAAACGCGGCCGCCCAAGGCGGACGCGGAGACGGCGCCGGCGCTGGGACGCTGAGGCCGGGGCCGAACCGCGCGACGGGCCGGCCAAGCCGGCTCGCATCAACGCGAGGCTCATGGACGAGGTGGACCTGGTGCCCAGCAAGATGCTGACGGATTTTTCGTATCTCCCACTACAACCTCGCGCTCGGCGACGGACGCGCCCAGATTTAGGACAAAGATGGGTCGACGACAAAGCGGAAGCCGCGCCGGCACCGAAATCGACGAGGTGACCTTCCCGCGCGGCCCGCTCGAGGCGCTGGGCGTCGACGGCTTCACCTGGAGCGTCGATCGTCGGCGCGCGGCTCAATGCGCGGTCCGCGGCGATCCTCGAGGCGCTCGGCGTCCCGCTGGGACGTCCGAGACGTCGACGAGATCCTCGGGGCGCGCGCCCTGGTCGACGCCGCGCCCGTCCTTCGAGAAGAAGATGACGCGCCGCGCGCTCCTGCGCCATGTCCGCGACGTCGAGCACGGGACCCGTTCCTCAAGGCAGTGGGGGAGCTGGGTGCGGACCCGCGGCGCGGCGCTGCCTTCGAGGACTCGCCCTCGGCCGCGCTTCCGCGCACACCCGCCAACGCGGGCCGCTTCGCCGAGCTGACGCCGGCCTTTTCCCGTCGCGGACTTCGACGTGAAACGACTCGACCACCTCCTGTACTTGGAATTAAGGTGTGTGGGCGGCGCGCCGCGCGTGGGCGGCAAAAGAGGCAGACATAAGAATGGACGGATGGAGGTAGTGGACTAGGATGAGGAAGAGCAAAAGAGGCAGGCAAAAGAACAGAGCTCCGAGCGTCGGCAAAAGAACAGAGGAAGGAGACTTCTCTGGAAGTAAAGTAGTGGTCTTGAAGTGAGATCGCCCTGGCGGTGCAAGACTTGATGCAACGTCAGGGCGCGTTTCGGCCCTCGTCAAGTTCGCCGCGGGACAGGAACCGCGCGCGGAGAGGCTCCATTGTCGCCAGCCTGTTGCGCCAGCTCCAAAATGCGCTGTAGGCTGTCGCAGTAGTCTAAGACAGCAAAATAGGCGTCCTCGAGCCTGCGCCGCAAAATCTCGCTCATGGGTCGACGGGGTTTAAGCACAGGGTCCGGCTCAGGTTCTGGCTCTGGTTCAGGCTCTGGTTCCGACTCAGGTGCAGCCACCACGGCAATCGGCTCATCATGTGTGTCAGCGTTTTGAGAGACGGGAGCTGACATCATACGATTAAGCTCTGCCCTGCTGCAGAAGCGGTCTCGTAGGGCTTCCATCTCGGCAACGGTATCCATATGGCTGAAGCACGACGACGTCTACTCCCATGCGTCGACAAGAAATCGCGTCCAAGTCAAAGGTAAAAGTACTCGTGCGTCGGCATTGAACTAAAGCGAGGCGGCATCCAGCGGGGTGGGGAGCTGCCCGCGGGAGGTCGGTCACACAAGGGGGCGCTTATCCAGGGGGGTACTATTGTACAAACATAAAGGGCAAGACTCTTATTATCAGCGCTTCATGCAATTTGGACATCTTTGTAATTTGGACCCCTTTTCTCGGACAGACGCACCGCCCGGGCGGGCAGCCCTCAGCCGGCGTCGTCGCGTTCAAACGATGCCTCCCAAGCGCCTGGGAGGCGACACCGCTATGCATGGGCGCGTCGGCGGGCTCGTGCGCGGCAAAAAACTTCGCAAGGGCGCCTGTGAGCTTCTGGGCCGCGTCAAAAATGTCGGAGCCTTCCGCGAGCTGGATAACACGATGCAGATCCGCCTCGAGAAGCCGAAGGCCTCGCGCTCCAAGAAGGCGGTGAAGCGCGGCCGCGCGGGCGCGGACAAGGACGTCACGCAGGCAGCGATCCAGACGATGCTCGCGACGAAGGACGCGCAGCGCGCGCGCGCGCTGGCGCCCGCTCCGAAGAGTCCGACGAAGAGCCCCATGAAGAAGAAGCCGCGGTCGATCACGGCCGGCCCGGCGGCCGCGCTCGGGACCGCGGCGCGCGGCGCCAAGCTCGTCGTCGAGGCCCGCGGGGCCTACAACGCGACGTCGAAGCGCTACGACTTCGACGGGGAGCTGGGCGCGCCGCACTCCATCTGCGAGGTCGGCCAGCTCATCCACGACGGCAAACTGAAGATCTCGAAGCTCCAGAAGGACAAGTCCTACGGCATCCCCTACGCCACGATGGCGCGGTGGGCCATGGACGACAAGAAGTGGCGCGAGAAGCAGAACCTCAGCGGCGGCGTCGAGGGCAAGCCGCGCTGGTACGTCGAGAAGCACTCGCGCGAGCGCAAGACGCTCGACAGCGCGGGCGCGCCGACGCTCCTCGCGAAGCCGGCGCGCGCGGCCATCGTGCACGCCGTCTGCGACGCGAAGCGCAACGGCTGCCCCTTCCAGCCCAAGGAGGTGAAGGCGATCATCCGCGAGGCGTGCATCGCTACCGGCAAGATCAACCCGTCGACCAAGGAGCGGTACTACGAGACGACGCGCGTCGACGGCCAGCTCAAGAGCATCTGCGGCGCCGCCAAGCGCGACTACGACGTGACCCTCGAGAACCAGAAGGGCCAGGGCCACGCGCGCGAGCGCGTCGACGCGTGCGACTACGAGGCCTTGACGAAGAACGTGGAATTGGTCGCGCCCTTGCTCCGCGCGTTCCAGGAGCAGTACGGCAAGATGCCCCTGGACAACGTCGGCAACTACGACGAGACATTCCTGGACCTCTGCGCCTACGCGAGCACCGGCGCCTACCTCGTGCCGAGCGACGACGTCGCGGTGCAAGTGCTGATTCCCTTCGAGAAGAGCCCGCACATCACGCTCCTCATCTTCACGCTCGGGGGCAAGCTGCTGCGGATCCTCGTGGGCATCATCGGCACCACGGACATCGCGCCGCACCCCTTCCACCTCTCGTTGGTGAAGGACAAGACGCGCATTGGACTTTTCCAGACGGACAACGGCTGGATCACGCACCGCACGAAGTACGAGGGCTTCAAGGTCTACTTCGCCGACGACAACGTCCTGGGCAACTCCCCGTGCTGCCTGAACTTCGACGGCCACAAGTCCAACACGGACAAGGTCCCGGGCACGCTCGAGGACGAGGCCGTGCCCATATTGCTCCGCGAGAACCAGACCTTCGGGCACACGCCCCTGGCCCACTCGACCGCTATCGGGACCCAGCAGGCGGATTTGCCGCAGGGCATCATCCAGCGCGCCAAGGCCAAATTCGCTGACCTGATGCGCTCCCAGGTCCGCGGCTCCCTGAAGAAGCGCGGGAA
>NW_008705656.1:10320-15991 GCF_000186865.1 Aureococcus anophagefferens
GGCAGACCATGAACCGCGCGAAGCTCGACTTCGGGAACGCGCTCGGCAAGGGCGACGCCGCGGAGGCCGACGCGGGCGAGCGCTCCGCGGGCGCGCAGAACCTGGACCGGGCCATGGAGATGGCGCGCGCCGACGTCGAAGCCGTCGGCGGCGCCGTGCACAAGGCGTACACGCCGCCCGTCGACTTGGACGAGGCCGCGGCGGTCCACGTCCCGCGGCGTACGCGCGAAGACCGTGCGCAATACGGACTGGTGGTCACGGACGACGACTACGTCAAGGCCATCTCCTCAGAGGGCGCGCGCGCCCTCGCGGAGCGCGCCGCGGAGGCGGCGAAGGCCTCCAAGGTGAGCGAGCGCTGGGAGAAGCGCCGCGCCGAGATCCGGGCCGTCGAGAAGCAGGTCGCCGACGGGGCGCCGCTCGAGAACCTGAAGGTGGGCCAGCTCAAGTCGCTGATCTACGGGCGCACGGGGAGCGGGGCGAAGGCGTCGAACAACAAGGAGGGCGCCATGCTCGCGGAGGCGCGCGTCGCGCTCGGCCGCGATCTGATGCTCCCGCCGACTCCGACGCGACGCGGGGCCGAGGATTCGGCCGACGCTGCTGGCGACGGCTCCGACGGCGAGCTCGAGGACGGCGCCGACGACCCATGACTCCGCGATGCCCGCCAGGCCGCGGCTACCGACGAGTGCGGGCCCGCGGAGGCCGATCCCGCTGGGGTGGTCCAAATTACAAGCTCCTCGAAACCCATGGTTTCGGTAGGACCACAGGACGACTTCCGGGGCGCACCCGCCCGCGAGCTTCGGTGTCCTCCCAGATGCGAGGGGTCCCTCGGGGATGGTGGCTCGGCGGCTCCTGTGGTTTTGTTCTTCAGCTCCGCTAGGTTGCCCCTAAAGTTGATGTTTTCTTGGTCCAAATTGCACGAAGCGCGGATACGAAATCGTCATTTAACTTTTCAAATCAACCATCAGATAATTTATATACGGTCATTTTCACTAATAGAAGCACTGTTACTGTGCCTACTGTAATCTCACAATCAACCGGAATCTCGGCCCCGTTTCGGCGAGGAACCGTTAAAAAAAGTCGGAGCGACGTCCTCAAAGCGAGGTCGACGTATCTTGGTCCTCGTTCGAGGGGGCCGGCGTCCCACGCGGTGCTGGGGCGACGCCGGCGGCGCGGAGTCGCTACTGGTCCTCGTGGCGCCTACCCACGAGACGAGGCGTGACCCCCACCTCTTGGCGCGCGTCCGGCGGCCCCTCGGGGAACGTCGTTCGGGCGAGCCCTCGGACGTCGACGTACGAGGGTGACACTCTTTTCGTAGGCAATCATCGAAGGAACGCGCACAGGATCATGTCCTGCTACACGCACAGCAAGCGACTCGTCCTTCTGTTGGGCGTACTCGGCGTCGGGCTCTCGAGCGCGCCGTCGAAGGAGGCGCCGTGGGGGGGGGGCGAGAGGCGCTTATCAGCAACATCGGGGCGGTTGTTACAGCAACCCGAGGTGAAAACTAGCGGGTCATTGCAGAACACCACGTTCATAGTGCGTATTAATCACAAGCACGGCACTATTGTAGCGAACCGTTACCTGGAGGTGTGGTCTGACGCTCTTCAAAAATACGGAATATCGCACATTGTTTTTTACGGTTCCAATTTGAAGATCGAGCATATGCGCAAGACTTTCGGTGGTTTGAATGTTCATATTTGTGAGAATGATGATGATGTTGGTGGATTTTTCTGGTATCATCTGAAATGCTCGAACACTACAACAGGATACACTACAACAGGATACATGTTTGCTCACGATGACGCTACTTTGGATTTGAAAAGCCTGAGTGAGTCGATGGACTCAAATCAATCTTGGTTTACCTTAGCTCAACAACCAATAGTACCTTTGGACATTACGAATGAGATTCAACCAATAGTACCTTTGGGCATTACGAATGAGATTCTCGCTAGCCTTCTTGTGAAGAATGATGGGTGGCATTGGGTTAATACACCATGGGGTGTACCAGCAATATTGAACGCCTTGGATGATCCAGACTTCTCGGCTAAGTACAGGGCATCTCTCTGGACATGTACTCAAGACTCGGGATCGATCCATTTTCGTGGTCGAAGTGATGTCTTCTTCATCTCGTCAAGGCAATACCCCGTATTTAAGGAGGCGGCTTCGCTTTTTGCAAAACATGAAGTTTTTTTGGAGATCGCTCTACCGACCATTGCGTATTGCATTCTTGGGGAGTTTCAGTCAATGTCATTATGGCAGCAAAATCGGCAGCAAAATCCTGACCAGCCTAGCGGACTGTCCCTCCCCCTCCCTCCTGGATATCAGGTCTATCATCCACTCAAGCTGAGTTATCAACACAATTACGATTACCTGATGCAATGGTCTGCGCCATGGTTTGCGCCACTTCTTTAGTATGTTTCCACAACGATACGAAGAAAAGCTCGTTACTGCGGTCTCTGAATTCCAGCGACCTCGGATAGCACTAGGCGATTGATCGAGCCCGCCCAACCTCCCCCCATCCCAAGCAGACCACGCGCCGCGCGCAACAGCCCCCCGCCCCCAAGACACATTCGCGTCTGCCCACCCCCACAAGCAAGCACCCGGCGGACCGCGAACGCGCCGTCGGATCGTCCACGGCGACGGCGCGGCCGCCGCTCTCCAGCTCCGCTCTCCCTAGCACTCGCGCAACGACGTCGGACAAGCTGACGACGCACGCCGCCTCCATTCCACGCGTGCCCAAAGAAAGCGTGGCACCGACAGGCTCCTACCTTGCAGCCCGCCGTATGTAGTAGTAATATATTCTTCGGACGTTCGCGCATCCTGCCTCGCTCCGCCCGCCGGCGACTGTCGTTAGGGACCGCCGCCGCGGCGGCACTGGGGGAAGGCGTCCGCGACGTGCGCCTCGAGGAGCGCGTCCGCCTCCTTGTAGAGCTCCGCGTCGAGGCGCGCGTAGTCCGCGAAGGCTGCGAGGAAGTCCCCCGCGGGGTGGTCCTTGGACTTGGTGTGGGTCGTCGGGCCCCTGTGCTTGTCGCCCTGGACCTTGGCGACGGTGCAATAATATAGTACATCGAACCCAGCTTCGAATTTCTTATTGCTTTTCTTAAGAGCTGTTAACGTTCTCAGGTGCACGACGTCTGCAAACTTTTTGACATGATCAAAGGCAGTGGAAGCATTGCCGCCTTTGTCGCCATCCAGGGCATCAATCCAACATTCCTGTATGTCCTCTCCGGGGTCCTTGTCGATTGTGCCAGCTGCGGCTTTGCTCAGGTAGTTCAACTGGTTCCAGCCTGCCTTGTCCTCCGGATTTACAGTGGAGTACAGCTAAGTAGTTTTGGCGGTTGTTAGCATCACCAACAACTTAATGTCAAGACGGGCCCCACCGGCGCATAATTATATCAAGACGGGCCCCGCTCGGCACAAATTAATGTCAAGACGGGCCCCGCCGGCGCATAATTATATCAAGACGGGCCCCGCTCGGCACAAATTAATGTCAAGACGGGCCCCACCGGCGCATAATTATATCAAGACGGGCCCCGCTCGGCACAAATTAATATCAAGACGGGCCCCACCGGCGCATAATTATATCAAGACGGGCCCCGCTCGGCTCGTAAGAATATCCCCCCAAAATATATCAGGACGGGCCCCGCTCAAGACGGACCCCTCGTTTCGACCGACGGATAACGCTATCGATGATGTGATGCGCCGGCGCCGTGCCGTTTCGCTAGGTGGTGCACGAATCGCGCGTGCGCTAGCGACGACGAGGCGGGAGCGCAAAAAATCCTGCTGGCGGCGTCCTGCGACGAGATTTTCGATCACTGCGACTGCGGGGCGCGCCCCCACTCGATTTCAGCAGCTCCAGGTTTACATATCGTGACAGCTGATATGGGGCAACTCATCGCCTCTCTGTGATCGCCCTGCGGCTGACTTGGGTTCTAATCTCCCCCGCGCGCGCGCGCGCGCGACGACGACGACGACGACGACGACGACGACGGCGGCGGCGGCGGCGGCGGCGGCGGCGGCGGCGGCGGCGGCGGCGACCGACCGGCCCTGAAAGTCGGTGCCAGCAGGAACTCGCCGGGGCCAAGGGGAAGTCGCCCGACACCTCCCCGAGTACGCCCAAGTAGGATTGTAGGATTTAATCAGTTTACCACCCTGTAGCCTGAGCTCGAGGTCACTCGAGGACTACTTCAAATTCAAGCCCAGTGGCCTTTACCGAACCCCGATTAGGAGTAGGCAGCTCAGGCCACGAGAGTGTCGCCTCATATAAGCGGGGTCCCTCGTGGTGCGCTACCACGCTCCTTCTCTAAGAAAAAACAACAAAAATATGAAGGTGGGGCCCGTCTTGGTGTTATATGGGGAAAAGTGTCGATATGATGGGACCATTAATTCCAAGGTAATAATGGTCAAAAATGGTGGACGGTGAGGTCCCTTTTGATGTTTTGTTTAGAAGTGAGGTCCGTTTTGACATTATTTTGGAGGTGCCGCTGGCTCCCCCATCTCCGCAGGACCTAGTCGCGTGCCTGAGAAAGGGCCATCTTATGGTCGCGAACCATCATAGCCAAGGGAACGAGGAGGTCATGGAGCGACTCATCAACCTCTAAACGAACGGGTTCCATGAACCCATACTCTCTGGCCTTCTGGAGGAAGGCCTCCAAATTCTGGCGACTTAAATCGTCAGCCATACCATTAACCCAGCCGGCAAAATGCCGTGTAATCGCTTCCATGTTATGCTGAGCCAAAAATTCAAAACGTCTCATCGATAACTCGTATAAGACTGGGTCTCGCGCCACCCGCACCTGCGGCGGCTCTCGCGCGCGGGCTCGACCGGCGACCTCGCGGCGGCCGCGGCGGCGGTCCAGGCCGAGGAGGCCAAGGTCCAGGTCGAGGCGGTTGCGCCGGCCCCCGACGTGCCGCCGGCGGCGGAGCCCGCGCCGTCCGTGACGCCGTCGCCGCCGACGTCCGCGCGGACGCGGCCCGCGCGCGAGAGCCGCGTCGCGCGCGCGACGGGCGACGGCGCGCGCGTCATCCCCGACGCGGAGGTGCCTCCAGAGATGGAGGCGCTCCTCCGGTCGCTCCAGACCGCGGCCGCCGCGCGCGGTCCGCTCCGGCGGCCCGCGGCGGACGTCGCGGCGCTCTTCGCGGCCGCGACGCGCCTCTTCGAGGCCGCGGCCGTCGCCGCGGCCACGCCGCCGGGCGACGACGACGACGAGCTCGAGTCCCTCGACGCCATCGCGCGCGGCGCGGAACGCGCCGCGGACGCGTTCGTCGAAGGCCGCCGCCCGGACCTCGCCGCGTCCCTCGCGACGATTATGGACGCCGCGGCGCCGAACGCGGCGCCGGAGGGCGACGTGCCCGTCGACGTCACGGTCGAAATGGAGCCTCTCCGCGCGCGGTTCCTGTCCCGCGGCGAGCTCGACGAGGGCCGAAACGCGCCCTGACGTTGCATCAAGTCTTGCACCGCCAGGGTGCGTTCTCCTCTTTTTGCTGTTCCTACTTCCAGCCACCTCCTGTCTCCCTTCACGTTGGGAATGGCCCCTGTCTCCCTTTGCTTTTTCTAGTGCGCGCCACGAAAACGAGCCCGCACAAGCGACGTGCGCTTTCGTGGCGCCTTTCTCTAATGTTGTATCGCGATCGCCTCGAGCTGCCTCTCATACTAACCCGGGCCAGTGATGTA
>NW_008705657.1:0-4393 GCF_000186865.1 Aureococcus anophagefferens
TGCGATTCATCGCGGATACTAAGTCGAAGTGACTATGGATTCCCTCGCTGCCCCGCGTCGCACGCTGCGCCGCGGCACAGCACCACTGCGTCCCGCGGCCCCAGGCCCGCGCTGCCGCCCGTGCGGCGCAGCGCCGCCCGCGCACACGCCGCCGCGCCTGGCGCCTCGCCCTCGCAGAGCTCCTGCTTCTCGCGCCTGCGGTCTTGCGGGGTCCGTCGGGGTTTTCCCGCGTGGCGGACCGTCGGAAGGAGACGCCGGTCCTTACCGCCCGAGCGACCCGGGCGCGTCGCTAACACACGATGCGTGAGTGCGAGTTGTGAGGCAGGCTAGAGTCACTGTTATGATGGGGTGGAACATAGCGGGTGGCTCGATGAGTAGGCGACTGTTCTAAGTTGAGTCTTAGAATGAGTCTGGGCCCGGCGTCTTACAGAATTTGAGCAATTCTCGCTAAAATTGATTCAAGGTGTCGCCAAGCGCTAGAGACCACCCTGAAAAATGCACATCGCCTTTGGACACGGTGAGCGGCCGTCCGACAATCGAGCACTGAATCGGCGCCTTGGGAAGCTAGTTCAATAGCGGCTGCAAGGTGAAGTGTGTGTGTAGGGTGCAAAGGAATGTCGCCGCAGTGAGCTTACTAGGGCGAGGCAGTGGGGGAAATTAAAATCGCAAGAAACAGCGGCGGTCCGGACCAGTGCGAAAAACAACCGACGCCTAGGCCGGCCCATACGAAAAAAGAAAATAATATTTATTAATTAAATCCGGCCAGCGGCCGGAGGGACGTGTACTACACCTCCTGAAAATTTGACGCGCGCGCGCGCGCGCGCGGGTCTAGTGCGGGTTGAAAGTCAACTTTTTGCGAAAACTTTTCTTGAGACGATCCTCACGCCCGAGTGTCTCAAAATGTACGACGCTACCGCACTCACAACGCCAGCCTCGGCGAAAGGACCCCACTTTCGAGCGGTTTACGACCCCCTAACTTCAACTTTTATGTTGAACTTGGCAACTAACCAAGCTGAACTTCCTTAAGGGGAAATGGCAGTGTTCCTGACTTAGACTGAAAATGAAAAAGTGAGATGGGGCTAAACCTTCGGTTCCTGCTCCCGTATGGATTCTGTGTGCTGCGTAGCGCGCCCTTGGCAACAGCCGCCTTGACTTTCTTGGCATACGGAGTATTACTAAGGTCAACGACTCTCCTGTACAATCCCGTTGACGCAGACTTAAGCTGCGGTCTCGCTTTTATACCTGGAGTGCCTGAACTGCCAACTGGATAAACAATAGCGCTCTCAAGCTGAGAAATGGCTGCCACCATCTCCCCCATTGCTTTTTGCTGATATTTGTATTTTGACGCAAGATACTAGTCATGGTTCTCACAGCATTGCCAATTAAGGTTATGCCATCTGTATTCCTGCGTTCCTCTGGTGACTGCTGTCTGAGAGTATCGATTTCAGCTTGCATTCTGGTAATTTCATCCTGATGTTCTGACGCAAGTTGAAGTTCCCCGGACGCCGCCGGACGCAAGTTGAAGTTTCCCGGACGCCGCCGGACGCCGCCGGACGCCGCCGGACGCGCGCCGGATGCCGCTGGACGCCGACTCAGGACCTGAGCCGGACGCCGCCGGACGTCGCCGGACGTCGCCGGACGCCGCCGGACGCCGGCGCCGGACGCGAGTCCGGACGCGGCCGGACGCCGACGCCGGACTTCCGGACGCAAAGTTAGGCCTAAAGTTCCGAACCGGCCCTAATTACCGATTTACCGCAGGGGCCGGGGTTTCATGCTTGCAAGGGTTTTCTAAAACACGACTTTATTTTCAGGATCGACGAGCTACGCGACGTGGTGTCAATCGGCGCGCGCCGCCAGACCCCGCCGAGCGGTGCGCGAGCTGCGCAAAGACTCCGAGCATGGTCGCGACGCGCGGGCGCGGCCCAGAACGACCTTACGTCCCCGGATCGACCCCTGCGCTCGGCGGAGCGGTGCCGCTAGCTCGTCGATCCTGAAATAAAGTCGTATTTTACAAAACCCTACTAAGCATTAGGTTAGAGACGGCCATTTCCATAGCCTTGGAGAGCTAGTTCGGAGTCGGCTGCAGGATGGGTCGCGCCGTCGGATGAAATCGACCACCGCCTTTCAGCGTCTACCAGTGATCTCCCCTATGTTCCGCGGGTCTGAGATCGATGAGGTATTTTCAATTAACTCGGAAACAGGGCCCTTGGGCAGTGCGCGGGGTGAAATCGACGAACTTCGGGTCGCGCCAGACGCGCGAGGACTCCAACTCCAGCTCCGGCGCGTGCTTCGAGCGCTCGCATGAATTCGCGTCCACAAACAACACACGCGCGCACGACTTTCAGGACCTTCCCACAGGAACGCTGCGACCGCGCAGCGCTCGCTGCGGCGCGGCCGGCTCTTGACGCTGCAGCGCCGGACGCCACCACCACGACCCCAAGACTCGCGCGTGCCGCGTGGACGCGGGAGAACCGTGCGCTGCTCGTGTCGCTGGTCCTCCACTTCTACGAGGCGGATCGACTCTCGGCGCTCCCACGGGACCTCCTCTCCGGGGCAATCCTCGCCTACGTCGATGCGCAACCTCGGCGCCTGGACCGTGTCAGGTGGCCGAGACAGATGCTCGTGACGCAGGCTCCGGCGCTTGCATCGCTTTGCGCAGTGAGCCGCGAGGCCCAGTCTGCCGCGGAGTGCGACGCGGCGTGGCACGAGCCATATGAGCGCCAGTTTGGCGCCGGCGGGCCGTTGCGCTTCGACTTTGGCGTGCCTTGGCGTCCTAAGACATCTGGGCGGCGCAGCATCGACGCGTGCGGCACCGCAGGCGCGTCTCTCAAGGAGCGATACCGGCAACGGCTCCGTGATCCATCCGCAGGCGACCGCGTCGAGGTTGCATGGCAGGGCCGCTTCCGCCTTGAGGGCCTTGAGGTCTTGCGCAGAGTGGAATTCGAACAGATAGCGCCTTCTCGTTTACGCTTGCGACGACGTTGTCTCGGTCGGCTTTTGCTCGTAAGCTCTGCGCACATCGAGTTTTCAAACGAGCAGGAAATACAACCCACCGAACGCATCTGCGCGCACAAGTCAGGCCCAAGATTGAATGTCTCCACAGGTCTACCGGGGCCTCGCGTGGTGGGCGGCCGAGGTCGCCGAGAAGGCAGGCACCGGCGGCAGTGCCTCAACAGGGGTCGCGCCAGCTGGTGGCGCCACGGCGCCACGCACCGCACAAGCCCGAAGTCGGCGGCGCGGGCCAGGCGACGATGTGGCCGCAGGCGGCGACGACGCGCAGCTTCGCCGCTACAAAGTGCATTATCTCAATTGGGACGCGCGTTGGGATGAGTGGGTCACGCGCGAGCAACTTCGCTGGCCCGTGCACGAGGGCAAGACCAGCGCCATCGCGCCCGGCGACGATGTCGAAGTCTGGTGCAGCGGCAACACGGTCCCCGGCGCGTGGCTCCGGGCTGTCGTAGCGTCGGTCGAGGACGACCTCTACTGCGTCGGCAACGTCGCGTCCAGCGGCCGCCTCTGGGTCAAGCGTGACCGCGTCCGCCTCGTGCGCAAGGCGCCCGCTCTGCGCGAGGGCCGCACGGGGAAACTCTCGGCCCTCGGTCGCGCGCTGTCCGAGGCCGCGCGTCTCGTCCACCACTGCTCAGCACGGCTCCTGCGCCTGCGCGGGTGAGTCTCGCTGTCTGGCTAGGAGGCGCGGCGGCCCTGGGTGCGCCGGCGGCAGCTGCCGCGCGCCGGCCTCAGCCGTGGCGAGGCAATGCCCACAGGATAGGGAGTCTTTATGAGAGCGCATCGATCAGGCCCCTGAGAACGGGATTTCGAATCTCGCAGCAGGTCTATTCGCCATTGCGGGAATTTTGGAGTTCGACGCATTCGAATCGGCTGCGCAGAGCGACTCACCCATTGCTTCTCCGTCGATCCGCTCGGACTCAAGCCGGGTTACCTTTGGCCAGGACTGCTTCTCCCTATTCGACCTGCCGCTTATTCCCCTGCGAGGCCTCCCCCGCCTGGATACGACCCCCCCCCACGACACCTACCTATAGAACCTACCCCAGGCTAACTAAGGGTTCTCCAGAAATACCTAGAGAGAAATACCCCAAACTAGGGTAGTAAGGAACGTTGATGTCAACGTTAGGGTGTCCAGAGTGCAGTGTCATCTCCATCATGATAGTGTGACGTCGCGATAGTGAGGGAGCTTGCCGTGGTTGATACGTCGTGCGGCAAGACTTCGCGTCGCGCAGTCTTCAGAAAGTTCAAGTTTGTCAATGGCGCTGTGATTTCAAGGCCTGCCCGCAGCACGACGTATCAACCACGGCAAGCAGGGTCACGGTAGTGTAAATTATGGGGATGATGGTGAATCAAGTTAGTACTCTATTCAGATAGATCCCTCTTTCAA
>NW_008705657.1:5681-7911 GCF_000186865.1 Aureococcus anophagefferens
TCGCGACCGTCGATCCTGGTACGCGACAGCTTCCTGCGCCGGCCGCGATGGAGATGGACGCGTCCCCGGCGCCACTGCCGGTCATGGACAACGCACGCCTCGCCAGGCCGACGTTCGTGCCGCCGGTGGTCGCCCTCGCGGCGCCGGCGCCGCGTCCGGCGCCCGCGGCGCGGCCGCAGTCGCTCACGCTCACGCTCGCGGAGATCGACGGCATCAAGGGCCGCGACGGCCGGAAACGGCTTCGGTGGTGGTGTACCACGGCGATTCCCGGAGAATGCACCAACGGCGCCGGCGACCCCGAGAGAAGGGACAAGCTCAAGCGCAAGCTGGAGGCCCTGTCGGGCACGTTCACGGTGAGCGACGCGGGCAAGCTCGACAAATACCCGTGGCCATCATAGTTTTAATACCTGTGTTGTTGTTCCCCCGCGTCCCCGGCGCCTCCGGCGCTCCCTCGGCGCCTCCGGCGCCGCCTCCCGGCGCCTTCGGCGCCGCCCCACGGCGCCTTCGGCGCCGATTTTTTTCTTTCTCTTTTTTTTCTTGAAGTGTGGAAACACCAAATCGCCGCCTTATTCCCGCCGACGGCTGCCCCGTGGGGCGGCATGTGCCCCCGTAAGCCGTGCGCCCCGGCCGCGCCCCGCCAGCGCCGCGGGGCGCGCGCACGTGGCGCCGAACTCCCTACGCCAACACGACTACACGGACACGACGTCGTACTACTCGTGGCCTCGTCCCACAGCCCCTCGGCCCCGCAGGGCAAATTTTTTCGGAAAAGTCATCGAAATGATCGATTTACGGTCAATAAATGCGCGAATTCTCGCGCTGAGACGGGCCAGCACAGCCGCGGTCGCAGTCTCGCGCCTCCGCCCCGGCAGCCCCTGCGCGCCGCCCCTGCGCGCCGGTCGGCAGCCCCGCCGCCGCTCTCGCGTGGGCCCCACGCGCACGCCGCGGGCCTTGACACCGGTCCGGAACCCCGGTCCGGCGGCCGAAGCGATCCCCGTGGCTTCGTCGCCCGCGCGCGCCGACGGCATCGCGGCGGCTGCCGCCACCGACCGAGTCGTGCCGCGCCCCACGTCCTCGACATCGGGCTCCGACTCTGTCACCGCGCGAAGGCCACCGGCCGCTACGCGCGCGTTGAACCCGTGTGGCTCCAGCAGCCAGAGGTTCTCCACCGACGACCGACCGGGACCGACCGACGCACCGACCGCGGCGTGCGCGCGCGCCGACCGCTCCCCGACCGGTAAGACGCGAACTAGTAGCCCGAGACCCGAAGGGGAGGTCCGCGACCCCGACCCCAGCGCAAAGCAGCCGCCCCGGACCCCGAAACAGCCGCAGACAGCCGCAGACAGCCGCCCGGGGGCAAAAACAGCCCGAAATCGCGAGGAAACCACTGGTAGATTCCGAGTCGCGTCGCTAAGCATCCGAATCCGGTTAGCATGAACGTGATGGATGAAGCGCTTCACGACGACGACGAGCCCGCGCCTTTGTTGGTGCCGTACGCCGGCGGCGCTTCGCCAGTTGTCGCGGGCCTTGGCGGGCGCGCGAAGGTGCCGGTGACGATCCTGTGCGGCTTCCTCGGCGCCGGGAAATCGACCCTGCTCCGGCGGCTGCTCGCTGGCGACCACGGCCTGCGTATCGCGGTCGTCGAGAATGAGTTCGCTGACACGCGAGGTCTCGAGAGTGTGCTCGTTTCCGAGGGCGCGTGCGCTCTCAGCCCCGACGGGGCCATCGTCGCGAGCCCCGCGCCCACGGTTGGCGGCAGCGCGCGATGCGATCGCGTGCTACGTAGGTCGAGCTACGGAATGGCTGCGTCTGCTGCTCTGTCAAGGACGAGCTCGCGACGGCACTGGAGGACCTCGTAGCCCGCGCGGCGCGGCCCCTCGACGCGATCGTAGTCGAGCTCAGCGGCGTCGCCGACCCCGGGCCCGTCGCAGCCGCATTCTGGCCTCTCATCGGCGCCCGCGGCGCGCGCCGGCCGACGCGTCGAGCCCCTGCTGCGCCATAGGCTCGACGAGGCCCTCGAGTCGTCCGTCGAGCTCGACTCGATCCTTTGCGTCGTCGATTGCGTCCGCGGCCGCGAGCTACTTGCGTCACGGGGCGCCGGCGGCTTCGAGGCGCGGCGCTACTCCCGCGTCGCGAGCTGGACGAAATCCCGACGCTACTTCGCGCGCAGGCGCCAGGTCGCGCATGCAGATCGTATAGTGCTCAACAAGTGCGACGCGGCCCCAGCGCTGCC
>NW_008705657.1:11801-21070 GCF_000186865.1 Aureococcus anophagefferens
AGAGCGCGACCGGCAGCCCGGCCTTCGCGCGCATGGCTCCGCGCTCGGAGAGCCTCAAGGGCTCGCGCAATAGACGCGGAGACGAGCGCCGCCTGCGGGGGCGATAAAACTCCGCGCGGATGTAGCTCCCGCTCCTAGGCGGCTGACGTAGCGGCGGCAACCCGCAGTACTTCGCGGAGGGCAGGGGCGTCGAGGCTCCATCCATCGCCTGAAGGCTCGGACCGGGAGAAGGGAGTTGAAAGAAGCGACACAGAGTTCCGTTGCAGGCGCGGGAGCGGACGGCATGCGTCGATCTCCGCGCGTCGGTGACTGACACACGCCACTCACTGATCGCTGCCCAAAGAGACGCTTTCGCCCAGCCGAACAAAAGCGCATTGCCGGCGCGGGCGATGGTCGCAATACGCGTCCACCGAATCATCGCATCCTCGAGCGCTGCGATGTCCTTGCCTCGGATTACTCGTGTAAGTGCCGCCGCTCCCAGTGAGCGCAGGCGCACTGCATTTGCGGTCGCGCGGGCAACACCCACCCACGTCTGTAGCGCGATCCACTGCGGCAAGTGCTCGAGGCGCCGCAAAAATTTGAGCGGTTCTACGACCTGTGCAAGAAGGCTGTGACGCGAAGCGCGAAACCCGGACGAGCCTTTTCAACGCTGCAACGCTACGTGTCGCGTCATCCTGACAAAGGCTCGTCGTCGCCGCTCGCTTATGCGGCCTTCGTCCGTCGCAGCACGTCGCGTCACGGTCCGCCACGCATGCCAGCCTACCTCGACACGAGCGCGAATCATGCGACTGACGACCCTGCGTGTCTTGCGCCGGACGTCGCTCCGCTTCGCCGCCTCCCACCGCCAAGTCCGCAGTCCCTGCGACTGCTGGCGCAAGACCATGTGCAGAAACACTGCACGCATTTTCCGCTGCTGCGACCGACTCCTCCCAACGTTCGTCGCCCACATCGCAAAGCGCCTGTTCACGACCCGGAGAGACGCGTCTCCCAGAAGTCGAAGCGCCCGAATGCAGGCGTCCGACTCCCGCATCGCACGAATCGCCGCTGCCTGCCGCTCCACGACCACGGCAACGTTGTGGGCCTCCCAGCGCCGCCACGCCGCAAACTCGTCCGCACGCCGCAACCGGCCCAGGACCTTGACCGCGAGCGACACGGCGCGGGCCTGAGATTTTGCCGCCGCCACAAACAATGCCCAGGACCGCATCGCACGGAACTCGACCGCGTGCGTCCATCGCTTGCAGAGCCGCTCGCACTTCAGCGATGCGCGGCAGAACAGCGTCCACGTTCGAAAGCTGGCACTGAGCAGCTGGTCCTCACAGTGACACCAAATCCGGCACACAGCTGCGGCCACCCGCACGAGGCGGTCCTTGGTCGTAATCGCTTTGACCGTGAACGCAATCCAAGTTTGCAGTCCCCTCCAAGCCTCCAGTCTGTCGAGACGGCGGAGGGCTCTAAGCGGGTCGTGCATCGACCTAGCGAGCAGAGAGAACACTCCGTTCCGCTCCCGCTCTATGGCGAGCTGGTGCGTGACCGCCGCAATCGCCTCTTCAGCCCGGCGGGACCGAGACTCGTGCAATGTGCTGTGAAACCACTGCCGAAATGCCCGTCCTAACGCCGACCAGTTCATGCGCCGCAGCGCCTTGTCCGCTAGCTGGAATGCGCGATCCTGGTTCCGCCGCCACGCCTCGACAGACCCAGAGACGCGAAGCCATTGCATCCACCCACCGAAGAGGAGCTGTCTGGCCTCTGATGCCACTCGTGCCTTGAACGCTCGGCGAATCCTTGCCCGACGCACGTTAGAGATCTCCTCATCGGCCCACTTATTTGCCGCGATGATTGCCGTGTTCATTGCACGAGCTGCAAGCATCGCGTTCAGCGCGTACCACTTTTGCCATGCGCGAGAAATATCCCGCTTGAGCATGCGCTTGAGCGTTTTTCCCATTTGTTGCTCTATTACGATTCCAACGGAGTGAACAACACTCCAGCGGTCCAGAGCAGCCGCGATGCGCATGTGGACCATGCGACTGACGACCCTGCGTGTCTTGCGCCGGACGTCGCTCCGCTTCGCCGCCTCCCACCGCCAAGTCCGCAGTCCCTGCGACTGCTGGCGCAAGACCATGTGCAGAAACACCGCACGCATTTTCCGCTGCTGCGACCGACTCCTCCCAACGTTCGTCGCCCACATCGCAAAGCGCCTGTTCACGACCCGGAGAGACGCGTCTCCCAGAAGTCGAAGCGCCCGAATGCAGGCGTCCGACTCCCGCATCGCACGAATCGCCGCTGCCTGCCGCTCCACGACCACGGCAACGTTGTGGGCCTCCCAGCGCCGCCACGCCGCAAACTCGTCCGCACGCCGCAACCGGCCCAGGACCTTGACCGCGAGCGACACGGCGCGGGCCTGAGATTTTGCCGCCGCCACAAACAATGCCCAGGACCGCATCGCACGGAACTCGACCGCGTGCGTCCATCGCTTGCAGAGCCGCTCGCACTTCAGCGATGCGCGGCAGAACAGCGTCCACGTCCGCCATCCCAATCGAAGGAAGCGGCCCTCGACTCGACACAGCGTCGAGAGCGCCTTGGTGGCCGCCACTGCGCGCCGCTCCTCCGCTGCGCTTGCTGCGTCTGTCCATACTTTCCACGTCCTCAAGCTTAGCCACTCTCCGATATGCTCGAGGCGCTTGAGGGCTCTGAGTGGATCATGCATGGATGTCGCCAGCCGTGAGAAAAGCCCATTGCGCGCCTTCTCGGATCGAAGCTTGGCGCATAATGTCGCCTGCACATCAACGACCGTCGCGCGCGCCCAGATTGCATAGCCTGCGGCAAGGGTGCGCATGCATGACCGCCGCAGATTCCGCTTCACTTTGGTCACGCTACGGACATGGGCTAACCGCATATGCAGTGACAGTTGCCTGTAGACCACCCATTTCCAAAAGCCTGCAGCTAACTGGATCATCTCGCAAATTGATCGACGCATACGCAAGACGCGCAGGAGCAGACGGCGCCTCACGAAGCGCGCTGCGAGAGTCTGGACTGCTCGCTCCGACAAGGCCGTGGCGATCCGCCATGTGCACAAGGCCCTGATGGTCAAGCGCGACACGAGCCGTTTAATCATCCTCCGAATGGTCGACTCCTTTATGCCAGCACGATGCACAGCCGTCGACCAGGTAATCCAAGCTGCCGCTAGTGCTCGCGCTGATGAGCTTCGCATGAGTGTCGTCGCCCGGAGAGCAGCCTCTTTCTGCCGAAGAGCTGCGACGGCGACATCGTGGTCCCGCAACGCGGCATCCCGACAAAAACGAATCCAAACATGAATGGCCGTCGCTTCGGCCCCATGCTCGAGTCGACCCACAACTCGCTTCACGAGACGACAGGCGCGCTCGACGGCGCGGACACGTGTGCATCGATCTACCCAAGCCAAAAGGGCAGCCCGCTTGAGCCGCCATCCGCCATCCGCCAGGAGCCGGATGACGGTCGCCGCCGAGGCCCTGCGCTGGCCTTCGAGGAAGACCGTGGATGTCGTGAAGACAACCCAAGTCTGGAGCGCCCTCCAAGCACCAAGTTGGTTGAGTCGCCGGAGTGCGCGGAGGGGGTCGTGGACACACCGGGCCAGCGATGAAAATGTCGCGATCGTGCAACGTTCTGCGCGGCGCGTGGCACGGGCCCATACACCCCAGGCTTGGGCAATCAGCTGACGTTCCATTGAGCTGCATTGATTTGTGAGCGCGCGCCAAATCCGCGCTTGCCGTATGGCCACCTATGCCAACGCGTATGTGAGTTGTGCCTGGTCTATCGCCGTTACACCAGCTAGTCAGACGCTGATCACTTGCCAATTCAACATCCATTTGTTTTTCCTTGGCCTTGGCTCGCAGCCGTACAGTGACCAAGGCCCAGGCCCGCCAGGCCTGGGAGATGGCACGAAAGAAAAACCGACCAAACGTTCGGCGTATGGTAGTTTCACACTCAACCTCGTAAGCAGCGACGCCAACCCAGCGGTCCAGAGCAGCCGCGATGCGCATGTGGACCATGCGACTGACGACCCTGCGTGTCTTGCGCCGGACGTCGCTCCGCTTCACCGCCTCCCACCGCCAAGTCCGCAGTCCCTGCGACTGCTGGCGCAAGACCATGTGCAGAAACACCGCACGCATTTTCCGCTGCCGCGACCGACTCCTCCCAACGTTCGTCGCCCACATCGCAAAGCGCCTGTTCACGACCCGGAGAGACGCGTCTCCCAGAAGTCGAAGCGCCCGAATGCAGGCGTCCGACTCCCGCATCGCACGAATCGCCGCTGCCTGCCGCTCCACGACCACGGCAACGTTGTGGGCCTCCCAGCGCCGCCACGCCGCAAACTCGTCCGCACGCCGCAACCGGCCCAGGACCTTGACCGCGAGCGACACGGCGCGGGCCTGAGATTTTGCCGCCGCCACAAACAATGCCCAGGACCGCATCGCACGGAACTCGACCGCGTGCGTCCATCGCTTGCAGAGCCGCTCGCACTTCAGCGATGCGCGACAGAACAGCGTCCACGTCCGCCATCCCAATCGAAGGAAGCGGCCCTCGACTCGACACAGCGTCGAGAGCGCCTTGGTGGCCGCCACTGCGCGCCGCTCCTCCGCTGCGCTTGCTGCGTCTGTCCATACTTTCCACGTCCTCAAGCTTAGCCACTCTCCGATATGCTCGAGGCGCTTGAGGGCTCTGAGTGGATCATGCATGGATGTTGCCAGCCGTGAGAACAGCCCATTGCGCGCCTTCTCGGATCGGAGCTGCACTTCTATGAGACGCGCCGCTGATGCTGTCGTACGTCGTACCCAGGTGAGCCACGTGATTGCCACAGTCCGCCTCAAAGCGTGCCAAACGACGCGCCCGGCCGTCACCAGCGCTTGCGCTCGATCCCGTGCTCTCTCAGTTGTCGCTTGTTCGAAGCGAACAGTGTCGTACCAGATTTTGAGGGCGTGTCTGGTGATGGCATTGACGTCAGCACTGTAAGCAAAGAAGATGCGCTGGAGCCGAAGGTGTTGAGAGGCGCGCACCGCTGCCGAGGAATCAGCGGCAGCTCGCGCTGAGTCAAGAACTGTGCGCCAGGCGCGCAGCGCGAGGTCCATGCGTCGATGCGCGAGCCTCCGTACCACACGCGCGAGGACTGCATCACATCGTGCTGCCGCTTGCGTGAAGGAGAGCCATGCAATCCAACCCTTGCTCAAAAGCCGTGTCACTCCGTCGCCTACACCGCAAGATGGGGACCACAGCTCGGCGTGAGCAGCGAAAACGCATAGACTGCTCCGTCGTAGTCCTCTTTGTAGTGGCATCTCTTGATACTAGCGACTCGATCCGTGGGATAACATTTGGGGGGGGTTGGGGGGGTGGGGGGGCTTGATCTTAAAACTGACTGCACCACAGAATGGCAGGGTTTGGGACACTGCAGGTCGCAGAGGATCCTCACGGCGCGCGCAGCACCGTCTCGTGAGTTCATGTTGTCCACCTCATCGAGACGCTGGAAGAGTGAGATGCGGCCGACCCAGGTTCGCCACGCTACTGTGACGCAGTGTAAAGCAGTGGCGCTGAGAAGCATTCTGATTTGCGAAGCTGCGGCGCCGGCTCGGACCTTACACACCTCGTCCCAGCGCGTGACGTCAATCCAGGTCCGGAGAGCTGCTGAGAACGCCACGTGTCGAAAACGGCTGGCGACACGCTCCGCAACACGACAAGCGTAGTCAGTATTACGGAGATACGCACACCACTGTGTCCACGTCCACCAGGCAGACCAAGCGACTGCGTGCGTCCATCGCTTGCAGAGCCGCTCGCACTTCAGCGATGCGCGGCAGAACAGCGTCCATGTCCGCCAGCCCAATCGAAGGAAGCGGCCCTCGACTCGACACAGCGTCGAGAGTGCCTTGGTGGCCGCCACTGCGCGCCGCTCCTCCGCTGCGCTTGCTGCGTCTGTCCATGCTTTCCACGTCCTCAAGCTTCGCCACTCTCCGATATGCTCGAGGCGCTTGAGGGCTCTGAGTGGATCATGCATGGACGTTGCCAGCCGCGAGAAGACCATCGTCGACGTTGTTCCCATACTGCGCCACCAGGCCGCCATTGCTTTTGCCAGCTGCCGCTTCGACAGCCGCCGAAGGCATCGCTCTGTTGCGCGCAGGCCGACCGCCGACGTCTGCACACGCAAAGCTCGATCGCGCCATCGCGCGAAGCTCGCGGATGCGACGCTCCTGAGCGTATTGACCACAGCAACCTGCGAGTGGCTATGACAGCGGCGAACGGGCGCCCACCCTCGCCTGCGCATTAGCTCGCCCGGGAGACAACGCGAGAGCCCCGGAGACACGCGAAGGTTTGTTTCTGACTCGGAGACGCCACGCGAAGAGCGATGCGAAGTCGCAAGCCCCGATCCCGAGTGTGTCGCATCCAATCACGCCATGACGAGAAGCCGAGCGCGAGCTGCGCGTGCCGGAGGCGACCAAGGGCCCGGCACATAGACGCCTCGAATAGACACTTGCTTGTATTCGTGGCAGTCCAGGCATCCCAGCCGCGCGCAAGGTCGCGCTGGTCCCAGCGCTTGAGGAGGCTCCTGGCCCGACCTGTGTGAAGACAGCCAAGCTAGGGAGGTTGGCGCCCTCAAGTACCCGAACTGTAGTCCCTAGGGCAGTAAGAAGCAACTAGGACTGCAGCTTTTTGCTTGTGCTGTACCAAAGATTTCTCTCCCTCCTCGACACACACTCTTGTGTGTGAGGGCGGCGACGTGATCACGAAGATCCACAAAGCTTCTTGCGCTGAAGTCGGCTCAAATTACGTGATCGCCCGCGCAGGTCCAAGCTGCAGGCCTCGCGCCGCAGGGCATGCTGAAGCGTGTTCCGCTCACCTTCGTCTCTGATGGCGCGCGCCGCCGCGGCCCAAGTCCGCATGGCGCATCGTGCTCCTTGAGCGGCGAGCAAACGGGCACCTTGGGCGTCCTTGGCGCTCGCGAGAAGGATCGCTGCGTGCTGCATAGGGGATAAATGCTGCTATCATCGCAGTTTGGTTATCGGAAAAGCTATACGACGACAAAGCGGTGGACACGGGTCGACGCGCAGCAGCGACATCCGCTGCGACCTTTCCCGCGGAGACGGCGCCCAGGCGACGTCCACCTTCAGCGACATTTTCGTTTGCCGCTCGTTGCGCAGCTGCACATTGTGCAGTTAGCACCGCCGCCTCGGCAGCGTACGCGTCGCGCTCAGCACGTGCGGTCACAACATCAAGCGCAAGGGATCGCTCCCGGAGCTCTGCGCCGTCGGTGGCCTCTCGCGCGCGCGCCTCGGACCGCTCCAAGGCTGCCTCCTGTGTTGAAGATGAACCTGGGTGAGACGGACGAGACGTAACGTGAGCGAGGGGGCGTCGGTTGACGCAAGAAGACCAGAGCTCGACGCAAATTTGCGGTTTAAAAGTGTCTCTCGACCGAGCCGCCAAGGCAAGCGCCCCGCAAATAGCGGCTAGTCGGGGTTGGACACTGATTATTTGTACGTGTGCGGCCGTCAGTTCGCGGGCGAGGGCGAGTTTCGCCGCTGCCTCGCGGTCGAGCTCCGCAGCAAGGCTCGCTCGTGCGCGCTCCAAGAAATCGATTTGCCGGGCCTGCCATTCGCATCGCTGCTCAAGCTGCTGGATTGACTCGACCGCCGCGACCACCTTGGCGTCCCCGCTGCTCCCTGCGATAAGACGCAGGGCGTTGAGTCGCGCCGGGGTCCCCGGAAACTCGCAAGCCACGCCAGACCACAAAAACAAGTGGACGCTGCTCAAGGGGGGGGTGTGCCTTCGCAGGTCGCGGCACCTGCCTCGCCCTCCCATCTCCGTTCAGTCCAGACATCGTCAGCCGTCGCCTCCTTGGCCCGTGCCTCGCCGGCGTCAAACACGTCGAGCCGGCGTACCTCGGCCTCAAGCGTCGCCACGCATGACGAATACCCAGTCCGCGAGGTTGGTGCGTCTACATCTGCGCCTACGTCGCGCACGCGTACGTACAAAGCCCCGCGCTGGTCGGCACCTCGAACGGAAACCGCAGGCATCTGCCCCTCGTAGGCACCATCGCCCTGCGACGTCGTCTCTTCCAACGCACCAGCCATGGAACGGGCAATCGAGTCCCGGGTCTGTTGCAATTCGTCGAGCAGCTGCGAAAACGACCGTGCCGACAAGGGCGCCGTCATGTTAAAATTTAATACTCAATACTCGAGGTTAAAATGCAACAATCTCAGGAGGAAGATCCTGTATCTGCCCTACTGTCCTTATTTTCCCTTTTCTTCCTGCCTTGCAGTCTCATATCCTCATGAGACTGAGTTCAGTCCCAAGGTCCCCATTTTAGTATGGGGGTCCTTCCTCCTTTTCCCAATTTCCTTCTCTTTCTAGGTCGGGGAACCTGAACCAACCGAAGAAGAGATAGCTCAGCAGAGAGCAGATGAAGAAGCAGCTCGTCAAGAAAGACTTCAACGGGATGCAGATGCTCTTGCAGCAACTGAGAGAGAAGAAGAACGACTTCGCGAAGAAGAACATCAGGCTGAGATTGCTAGAAAACCGGCTGAACTTGATGCTCTCAGACAGCAAACACCATCAGAACGCAGAAACCAACAGAATGAACGTGGTCTAGCTGTGATGGGCACTTCCCTTGACAAAATGACCAGTATTTTGCGAGAGCAGTCCAACATCAGCAAAAAGCAACTGGAATTTATGGAACTTCTTAATGCCGATGCTGTAGCAGATGCTAAGCTAAAAGAGAGTCAACTAAGCGACCCAACTATGGGCAACTCTAACTGGTACCCCGGTGTACTCAGTTCAGAACAACCCAGACATTTTTCCAAGGGTATCATCACCAGTAAGGAATTTAGCTATTCTAAGGCTAATAATGAGTTTCAGGAGGCAAGCAGGCCTAACGACATGCATTTTCCGAGGAGTTTGGAGGATGTACCAGATTAAGTAGAAGCTTGGAGAGCAAGCTTTACAGACTCTTTACAGCAATTTGTGATGGATGCACCAGATTATCATGCTTACATTACCACTAGCTCAAAAGTTACCGACCATATCAATCCGATTAGAAATGTAAGAAGGGAAATCGTGGGCGGGTGTCGGTGCGGCTAGCTATGGTTGTTTTTCACACTGCGCGGTAGGGCAACTCGTAAATAGATCAGTTTCGGGCAGAATCAAGGGCTGTGCGTAGCCCCTCGTGCCCTGTCCCGGCGTGTACGTGAAGGTGTGCGTCGACCAGCCGGGGGTCGCCGACGGTGCGACGCTGCCCTGGTACCAGCGCGTGCTCG
>NW_008705658.1:0-2460 GCF_000186865.1 Aureococcus anophagefferens
CGCTTGTGCCGCCCCGGCGTCGACCTCGTCCCGGAGCGCGCCGCGCTAGTCGCCCTCGGCCTGGCGCGCGTCGGCCTCGTCCCGCGCGGCGTCGAGGAGCACGCGCAGCCCCGCGGCCTCCGCGTTCGCCGTCTCGAGCGCGTCGCCCCGCGCCGCGAGGCGCGCCGCGTCCTCCTCGCCTGGGCAGGACAATAGAGATTCAACGTCGCTTCAACGTGAGTGTTCCGCGCGCGCGCGTCCCGGAAAAAGCATCCACGCTTCGAGACCGTTCCAAGAGATGATCGCTCGTCCAAAAATCAGCCAAAACGAGTGGAAAGTGGCCGAGATCGGAGCCTTTGAAGTTGGGAATCTCGCTCTCTTGTCCTGCCCCGCTCCTCGCCCTCGCGCTCGAGCCGCGCGACGTCGGCCCGGAGCCGCGACGCCTCGACGCGCGCGGCCTCGGCGCCCGCGACGGCGGCCCGCACCTCGGCGGCGGCGGCCGACGCGAGCCGCGACGCCTCGTCGCGGTCCGCGGACGACCGCGCGTGCGCCTCCTTGAGCTCGCCTGGGAAAGCGGGGCGACGCGACGTCGCTTCGAGCCGCCGCGCGCGCGCGCTCCGGAAATAAAACAGCCACGCGCCCAGAGACCGCTCCGAGCGACGATCGCGCGTCGAACCAGTCCGCCGAAACGAGCGGCACACGAGCGAGGGCGGCGCCCGGTCCCGCGCCGGTTTTTCGCCGTGTTTCGCGTTGAGCTCCCGGAGGCCGTCGCGCGCCGCGCGCAGGTCGCCGTCGCCGAGGATCCTCGCCGACCCGCCGTCGCCCGCGAACCAGCGCAGGAAGCCCTGGAGGAGCAGGCGGCTCGCCTGCCAGCGCTGGATGCGCGTCGCGGCGTCCTCGAGCTCGTCGTCGCTCAGGTCGACGCCCAACCCGTCGAGGAGCTGCGGCAGGTCTTCGAAGGGGATGGACCCGCGGCCCCGCGGGTCCAGCTTCTTCCACTCGCACCGCCAGGCGTCGGGCGCCGCCATGACCCGCGAACGGCAGGGGCAGCCCGACGAGCGCGCGATTCAGACCGCCCGACAACCGTAAAACCCAGGCAAAGGAGCCGGTGTTGACGCCACCATCGGCGCGTCCGGCGTGGCCATCCGCCGCATCCATCGAGCTCGCCGGTCCTGCCGCCGTCGCCGCGCCTTCGTCGCGTCCGCGTCCCGTCCCCGGAGTCCGCGTCGCCGCCGCGTCCGCGTCGCGCGACGCGCCGCGGGTCGCGCCGATCATGAAGATCTACTGCATCAAGGGCACGGAGGGGACGCCCGGGTACCTGAAGCAGTCCATGAAGCTCCCCAAGTCCTGGGGCTCCAAGCCCCTCCTCGAGGTGCTGAAGCTCTTCGTGGACACGCACAACAAGAAGTTCCCCGACGGCGCCATCGACGCGGGCGGCTGGCACCTCGAGCGGCCCCTCGGGAGTACGCTCTTCCCCGACGACCACGTCGACTCCGCGCTGTCCGACTACTGCGACGTCTTCTGCGTCGAGGGCGCCGTCAAGTACAAGGGCCCGCCGCCGGGCACGGCGGCGGCCCTCGAGGAGAAGGAGGCGCTGGAGCGCGCCAAGGAGGCCGAGGAGGCCGCGCGGCGGACGGCCGAGGAGGACGCGAAGCTCGCGGCGGAAGGCAAGCTCAAGGACCAGTGGTCCGTGCGCGTCAGGTGCGTGGCGCTGGACCGCGGCGGCATGGACGTCAAGTCCCAGTACAAGGTCGGCGACGTCGTCGCCGTGACCATCGAGCCCCACGCGACGGTGGGCATGCTCAGCAACCGCATCGGCCTCATGGTCGGCGCGCACCCGAAGCACCAGTTCGTCTACCACCCGCGGGACCGCGACGCCGTCCTCGACCCCCTGGCGAAGCTCAAGGACATCACGAACGAGAAGGTCGTCCTCGAGCTGAAGATCAAGATGCCCGACACGCGCAAGGTCGTCGAGGAGGTGTCGGACGACGAGGGCTGCACGGGCGCCGAGGCGCTGGACCCGCCCCCGCCCATCACCGTCGACGGCGAGGTCTGCGCGCAGTGGGAAGAGCAGGCGGCGCTCAAGAACGCCGCGGAGGAGCTCAAGGCCGCGGGCGACTACGCGGGCGCGTGCGACAAGCTCACGGAGGCGCTCGCGCTCGGCGGCGTGTCCGCGGCCATGTGCTGCAAGCGCGCCGAGGTGCTCCTCAAGGGCGGCCGGCCCGCGGCCTGCGTCGCCGACGCGACCGTCGCCCTCGGCATCAACCCGGATAGCGCGAAGGCCTACAAGCTCCGCGCCAAGGCCCGCCGCAAGCTCGGCGACTACGGCGAGGCCGCCGCGGACTTCGGCCAGGCCCAGAAGATCGACTTCGACGACGGGATCATCGAGGAGCTCAACTACGTCGCCAAGCGCGCGAAGAAGATCCGCGCGAAGCAGCTCGCGGAGCAGTTCAACGCGGACCTCGACGCGAAGGAGGGCCT
>NW_008705658.1:5633-8823 GCF_000186865.1 Aureococcus anophagefferens
GGTCGCGTAGCGCACGAGGTCCGCGCGCGACGCGCCCGCGAGCGCCGACGGCGGCGCGCGCGCGGGCGTCGACAGCGGCCGCGGCCGCGGCGCGGCGGCGGCACGGGCCGCGGACCGCGCCGCGCCGAGGCCCGCGCGAGAGCCGACGAGGAGGCTCCGCGCGGCCGGCCGCGCCGCCGCGCCGCCGAGGACGAGGCCGCGGTGCAGCGGGCGGGCTGCCCGGGCCGCCCCGCCGAGGGGCAGCCCCGCGGGCAGCGTCGGCCCGGCGCCGACGACGAGGCCGCGGTGCGGACGGAGGCGCGCGGGCCCGGGCGGGCGGGCTGCCCGGGCCGCCCCGCCGAGGGGCAGCCCCGAGGGCAGCGTCGGCCCGGCGCCGACGACGAGGCCGCGGTGCGGACGGAGGCACGCGGGCGGCGGACGCACGGCCCCGAGGATGTGCGGCGCGAGGACGCGGCGCATGGGCGCGCGGATCTGCAGCAGCATGCTTTTAATGCTTCTCGTTTGTGGCTTCGCGGCGGGCAAGCCGGAGCTGAACGGAAGGAGCTGTGCAGCACCACTGCCCGGGGTCTCTGAGGCCAGCTCAGCTCGTGCGCCAGCTCTCTCTGAGCCCGCGCCGGCCTCTCTGATGCGTCTCTGCCTCGCCACGATAGCCATGCTCCTGGCGCGCGGCCTCGCGCTCGTGCCCGCCAAGTCGCTGCCGCTGCGCTCCTGCGCGCGGAGCCCGGCGCCGCGGTCGCAGACGACGCGCATGGTCGTCGGCTGATCCATCGTCACGGCGGCCAAGACCGTCGCCGCGCTGCCGGACTTCGTGCAGCAGAAGCCGCGCATCGTCCAGGGCGCGGGCATGCTCAACGGCCTCGTCTACGGCGTCGACGCCGACGGCGACTGGCACTTCAGCGCGTCCGGCGCGCGCCCGTCGAAGGACAAGGACCCGGAGGAGGCGCAGGACTAGGGCGCCGTTCGGGCCCGCCCGCCGCCGCGCGCGCGCGCCGAGGCCATGACGGCCCCGGGCACCACGAACTGGGCCCGGGGCCCGACGCACCTCGCGCGCGCCGCGGCCGCGCGCCGGGCCGGGACCCGCGGGGGGTCGCTAAGACGCCCGCGGGGTTGCAGAGTGTCGTCGTCGGGGCGTCGTTGGGGTTTTATGCTGCGTCGTCGCAGCGCAAGCGCGCGTCGATGGTCCGGGCGTGGCAGGACGTCTGCGCGCGCGTGAAGCCCCTGACTTAGTGAGGCCCATGATCATGTTCACGATGCTCCGCTCCGTGCTGATCTTGAACGGCATCTACGACTACGGGCGCAGCATCTGGTCGGGCGACACGGAGGGCACGGGCTTCTTGCGGTTCTACGCCGTCCTCTACACGGTCGTCGGCGCGCCCGGCATCGAGCTCCTGCGGGGCGGCGCGGTCACGGTGCCACCTGCAAGATTGACGGGTATAAGGTCGTACGTGCACAGTTTCTCGTATTGCTCAACAGCTCGGCCGAGGGCATTCCACGCCATCTGAGACATCAACCCCAACCCACAGAGCTCTGCGCATGCCCAACCCCGCCGGCCGCGGCGCCCGAACTCCGAATCTTCTGAGCGTGCGCTTTGGGTTTCTGCGAGCGCGGACGCTGCCCCTCCGCGTCGGCATTCCCGCTTGCCGCAGCCCATTGCCGCCGTCCGTTGCCGCGCGGCGCCGCCGGCGCCGGCGCGTCGTCGCCGGCGCCGCGCGCGGCGGGCCCGCCGCGGCGCCGCGCGCACCGGACGCCGCGCGCGCCGCCGCCGAGCCTCGCGCATAGCGCATGGCGCCCCTGCCCTGCCACCTCGCGCCCGGCCGCTACAAGCGCGGCGCCTTCGCGCTCACCGTGCGCGGCGTGCTGTCGCCGGCCGAGGCGCGGGCGCTGATCGACGCGACGGAGGGCCGCCACGAGGCCGCGCCGCTCAACGGCGAGCGCGGGTGCCGCGCGTCGCGGACCGCGGCCGCGTGCGTCGTCGAGGACCCGGACCTCGCGGCGCGCCTCTTCGAGCGGCTCCGCGGCTGCCTGCCGGCGGCCCCCGGCGGCCGCCGCCCGCTGGGCCTCGCGCCGCGCGTCTCCTTCTTCCGCTACGCGGCCGGCGACTACTTCAAGCCCCACCGGCCGGCGCCGGCCGCCGCCGCCGGCGGCGACGTGCTGGCGACCTGCGTCGTGCACCTCAACGACGACTTCGCCGGCGGCCGCGTCGTGCTCTTCTCCGCGGCGGCGATGCACGAGGTCGCGCCGGCCGCGGGCGACGCGCTCCTCGTGAGCCACGACGTCACGCGCGAGGCGCCGGCGGTGCGGGCGGGCGTCAAGCACGTCCTCTGCGCCGACGTGGTCTACGGGCCGCCGGGGGGCGGGCGGCCGCCGCGGCCGCCGCGGCCGGAGAAACGCGCGGGGTAATTTAGCTCGACTTCAAGTTAGAATTCATTACCCGCCGGGCTAAAAACTATCAAAAGCAACACCTCAGGAGCTGCATCGTTGCGATTATTGAAGCAATTACACGCGATGGACGCGCTCCGAGCGTGGCCGAGTCCGCAGTGGTGAAGGTGTCTCTCTGCAGTAGGTGATTGCGTGGGACGGGTTCTTCGGGCCATTGAGGCGGATTCAGCACATTTCCTACTGCAGCGGCCGACGCCGTGAAGTCGGCGTTCCGGGCCTCCATGGGGACGACGAAACGGCCGAGATCGGCACCGCGGGGTGGCCCTCCACCGCTGGAGATGTACTCGATCCCACCGGACACATACTGGGGACGGGGCTCGGGCGGTGGTGTCGGCCCAGACCGCGTTTCTGGACGTGGGGGCCGCTCGGGCTGCCGCGCCACGTTTCTATGCGCGAGTTGGCGGTCGATGTTTTCGACGTCGATGGCCGAGCGGATCAAATGGGACGCCCGCGGTACATAGACGAACGATTCCCGATGCTCCGTGCGCTCGAACACGGTCGAAAAGGGTGCGGGGGACGCCGAAAACCCTCTTCCGACCCCTTGGGACGCCCCGCGCGCGATGCGACGCAATCCTCGGGAGTGACATCCCGCGGGGAATGTGTCCGCGACAGGGTTCCGGTCCTCGCAGCCGCGGGGATCGTTGCGCAACTCTGCGCCTGCGTCGAGCTACGGGCTGGAGAAGACGAGAACTTCGTCCATCGACGCTGCAAAAGGGCTGCTCGCAGCCTGATTGTTTGAGTTGCTTTTTCG
>NW_008705658.1:11975-14002 GCF_000186865.1 Aureococcus anophagefferens
GACCGCTCGGGCGATATCCGGGGACGCGCGCGGCGACGTCTGGTCGGGAAGCTGCGCCGACGTGGCTGGGGACGCGGTCGTGAACGCTCCGGGACGCGGCCAGGAGACTCCGGAGGTGAGCTGGGTTCACGGCTGGGAGGCGACGGCCGCTCGCTGGCAAAAATGCAACATTGGCCTGAACCTCTGACGTTGACGGTCAGAACTCGGAGAGCACAGTTCCAAAGATCGTGTGAGTTTGCGCGCGCGCCCCGCCGTCCACCCGTCCCAATCCTTCTCCCACGCTTCCCCGCCCCTCCTCCCCGCCACCACCACCCGCTACACACACACGCGTCCACGCACAGGTATAATAACAACATGTACAAGCTTCTCGCCCTCTTCGGTACCGCCTCGGCCGCCGCCGCCGCCGCCCCGGCTCCCTCGCCGCTCGCCATCGTGATCGACCCCGCCATGGAGGTCTTCACCAAGGGCGTCGACGCCCTCACCGAGGTCTCCGGGTGGGTGCTCGCCGTGCCCCAGAGCCTCGCGGACGCCGCGGTCTGGTGGATCGACCTGAACCTCGGCATGCCCGCGCTCATCCGCGACGTGCTCACGGGCGACTCCGTGCGCGCCCGCGTCTCATCCCTCCCCCGCCATCACGGCCCGAGGCCAACGCCTTCGCCCGGCCCCGCGCCTCGCGCGCGCGGGCCGCGCGCTCCGAGCGATCGCGTGTTCTGTTCTTCAACTCGGGGCGCGGTCCTCGAACGCGCGCGACTCGTGCTCGCGACCCCTCACCTTCGCGGCCCCTCGTAGGCGACCCTCGACAAGCTCGTCGACCTCAGCGTCAACATCAGCGGCATCGTCTTCGTCGTCTACGTCGCGCTCTGCGCGATCAACCTCTTCCTCTCGACCGCCGAGAGCATCCGCGACTACCACAAGGGCTTCCTCACGCTCCCGAAGGCCGACTCCGTCCTCGGCGTCAAGATCCCCAAGGAGATCGCCGACATGCTCAACGCGGTCCGCGGCCCCGTCCAGAGCATGCTCCTCGACCCCGTGAAGAAGTGGAAGCACAAGACGATCGTGCCCCTCGAGGGCGGCGACGGCTCCTCGCTCGGCGGCACCATCGCGACGGTCACGTCCGCGACGGCGGCCTGCCTCCTCCTCTCCGCGGCCCCGGCCGTCCTCGACCTCGCGCGCGGCGGCGCCAACAAGGGCAGCGCCGAGGCGCTCGCCTGGACGCTCGGCACCGCGCTCGGCCTCAAGTACGTCGCGGCCCGCGCCTAGACGGCGCGCGCGGGCGACGAGCTCAGCAACCGCGTCGTCATGACGCGCTCCGGCGAGCCCGATACCTCCCCCCAAGCGCGCGCGATCTCGCGCGCGGCCCGGCGCCCGGCCAACGGCCCCGCGCCGGAGCAATTCCCCCCTAGCTAGGATGTCATAAGTACGCGTCCCGTCCAGTTAGATGTTCGCTCCGTCGCACTGCCCGGACGCGGGTCAGGCACGTCCCATTTGTAAGCGCGTTCCACGGGGCTCCGGGTCCGCGGCGAAGCGGCGGCCCGGCGGTCCGCGCGGCCCGGAAAGCACTCCGGCGCCGACTTCCCGGCGCGCGAATCTTAGACGCCGCCGGGACACTACCGTGATGCCGGGCGATTGTCCCGGGACGAGACCCACGGATGACGCCGCGGCCGGCCGGGACGCGGGCCCGAGACGCCGCGGCCGGCCGGGACGCGGGCCCGAGACGCCGCGGCCTGCGCGACCAGCTGTCCAACTACGCGTGTCCGGGACGTTGCCTGCGACGTCAGAACACGGCGCGTGGCCTACCCAGAACGCAGCACGCGGGCGCTCGGGCGAGATCCGGGACGCGCGCGGCGACGTCTGGTCGGGAAGCCGCGCGACGTGGCTGGGGACGTGGTCGTGAACGCTCCGGGACGCGGCCATGAGACTCCGGAGGTGAGCTGGGTTCACGGCTGGGAGGCGACGGCCGATCGCGGGCACATGCAACATTGGCCTGAACCTCTGACGTTGACGGTCAGAACTCAGGGGATCCTCAG
>NW_008705659.1:0-1400 GCF_000186865.1 Aureococcus anophagefferens
GACCCTTCGATTGGCGATCTATGCTGAGCATCTCCCGTCGTCTCCTGCAGCACCGCCCACTCCTCATCCGCCTACCTTTCCGCGCCATGGCGGCGGCGACGGACGCGCCGTCGAAGAAGCGCGACGCGTCGGCCATGGACGCGGGCTACCAGCGCATCGCGGAGGGCAGCGCGTCCATGAACTACGAGCTGCGCGGCGCCGACACGCGGAACCGGGGCACGGCGGACCACGACGGCCCCGTCTTCTACAACAAGGTCCAGGTCTTCAACCGCGACCTGAGCGTCCTGATGATCTCGCTCTTCGCCCAGTGGCGCCACATCGAACGCGCGGAGCGCAAGGCGAAGCGCGACGCGGGCAAGGCCGGCGACGGCGCCGCGGCCGCCGCCGCGGAGCGCGAGCGGCTCTACGCGCTCAGCGCCGCGGACCTCGACGCGTTGCTGCGCGCCGAGGCGCAGACCGACGGCATCCGCGTGCTCGACGCTTTAGCGGCCACGGGCCTCCGAAGCATCCGCTACGCCAAAGAAGTCCCCGGCGTCCGCAAGGTCGTCGCCAACGACGTCGACGCGGACGCCGCGGCGGCCTGCGGGCGCAACGCCGCGGAGAACGGCGCCGCGGACATCTGCGAGGCCCACTGCGGCGACGCGGTCGACTTCATGACCGCGTCGCGCGGCAAGGGCTCGCAGGGCTTCGACGTCATCGACCTCGACCCCTACGGGTCCTGCGCGCCCTTCCTGGACGCCGCCGTCCAGGCCGTCAACGACGGCGGCCTCTTGTGCGTCACGTCGACGGACATGACCGTGCTCAGCGGCAACTACCCCGAGGTCTGCTTCGCGAAGTACGGCTCCATGCCCACGAAGGCGAAGCACCTCCACGAGTTCGCCTTACGGATCCTCGTCCACGCCATCGAGGCCGCCGCGGCGAAATACCAGCGCCACGTCGTGCCCGTGCTCTCCCTGTCCATCGACTTCTACGTGCGCGTCTTCGTCCGCGTCTACAAGCGCCCCGCGGAGGTCAAGAAGTCCGCGGCGAAACGGGCGTTCGTGCTCCAATCCGCGGGCTGCCCGTCCTTCTACTTGCAACCGTTGGCGCGCTCGCTCGACCGCGAGGGCGGCCACGCCGCGGCGCTCCTCCACCGCAAGGCCGTCGCCAAGGACGCGTCGGAGCGCCAGTCCGCGCGCGAGCGGCGCCGCGAGAAGAAGCGCGAGCGGGCCGCCGGCGGTTCGTCGGAGGCGGCGCCCGAGGAGGAGGCGCCGCCCACGGAGGAGGCGGCCCCGGCCGCCCCCGAAGCAGCGCTCGACGAGACCGTGGCCCCGGCCTTCTGCGGCGAGACGGGCGCGCCCTTCAAGATCGGCGGGCCCATCTGGTCCGCGCCCTTGCACGACCCCGAGTGGGTCCTCGCG
>NW_008705659.1:5243-8705 GCF_000186865.1 Aureococcus anophagefferens
ACTGCCGCGCAGCTGAATGTACATGATGTACAGGGACCGCCGGCAGCCTCCCTTCGCCTTGGCGCGCATGTTCCGGAAGGTTTCGGCGGCCATGGGGCTCTCGAATTCGACCTTGAAATACTTCTCCGCGTCGACGTCGAGCACGTAGTCGCAGCCGTGTTCTCGCACCATCGCGTCCTGCTTCGCGAGGAGGGGGCTCGGCCCGGCGCGCGCTTTGGCGGCGGCCGCCACCGCCGCCGCCGCGCCGCCGTCCGTCGGGCGGCAGACCTGCTTGTGGCCCGATTTCAGTGCTTCTTCTGACACTCGCGCGAGCAATACGCCGCCAAGCCGCAGCGCCGGCACTTGGAGGGCGCGGCCTCAAAGCAGCCGGGCCCGTCGCATACCCGCCGCCGCATCGCCGCGGCACGGGCGTCGACTTCCGCCGTCTCCCGGCGTACCGTCGCGAATTGTTCCATAAGACCTTGACGGGTCGGCGCGAGCGCATGGGTCGGCGCGTAAAATTGGGCGAGCTCCTCCCACACGTCCACGTCGAGCTTCGGGCGCGCGTGTTCGAGCACCCCGGCGAAGAACTCGCGGTGCCGCACGGGAACGATATCCCCAAAATCCCTCGGCACCGTGACGAGAATGGTGTCCAGCGCGACGCAAAGCAGCATGATCTCGGCCGTCGCGTTCGCCGGAAACGCGGCAGGTCGCCCCGCGCGCGCGTCGTAGCGTCGGAGGCACGACGCACAGTCGTCCCAGAGCGCCTCGAGGCCGCCGGCGCCCAGGAAGTCCTCGATGGCAGCGCGAGGTCTCTTGAGGAATTCCGCGCTGTGGCGCAGCAGGCCCACGCAGGACAGGATCAACGCCGAGCGCCGGTCTCGCGAAGCGCGGAGCGCGTCGCGGCACCAGCGAAGGAGCCGCCCCTCGGTCGCGATGCGTTTGCACGGCACGTGCAGCGGAAAGTTCTCGGCTCCCAGGCCGCCCACCTCGGTGCGCGCCGCGCGCGCGAGCATCGCGTACTCCAGGGCGTAGATCAGCACCGCGCGGCCGTCGTCGGCGGCGCAGGGGCCGTCGAGGACCTCGTCGAAGTTCCGCGCCGGCTCCCGGAGCAGTTCGACGTAGAGCGGCTTCAGGGCGGCGAGGTCCTCGTTCGAGGCCTCCTGCGGCCGAACTACGCGGTACGGCAGCCAGGCGGTGAGATCGACGGTGACCTCCAGGGCCCGGCGCTCGTCTGCGATTCGACAGTGCGCGTACACATCGGCGGCCGTTAGCTCGTGGAGCCAGGGTTTCGCTGCTTCGGCCGCCATGCCGAGCCGCCGCGGACAGCGTCGCGCGAACCAGCGCGCGCGAGGGGCTGCCCCGACCTCCGACCGCGGGAATCTTCATGTTTAAGGCTTCTTGTTGTCTAGCAGCACTTTCCCGATCTACTTCGCTCGCTCTACTCTAACTAGTATGTAGCGTCGAGGGGGCCGCGTGGCAGGAGCACGTGCGGCCTCGGAGGCCCTGCGACGTCGTGTACACGCGGCTCCGACAAAACAGGGCTTAGGACCGCCGCACGCCCGTGCACTCGAGCTCGTCGTCGTCGTCCTGCTCGAGCCACTTCTGGAGGTACTGGCAGGACGCGGGCGCGTGGCGGCCGTCGGCGCAGTAGCGGCGGCCGGGCGCCTCGGGCACGCAGCCCGCGGGCACCTCGCCGACCCAGGCGACGTCGACGGCGGGCTTGGCGATCTTGTAGCGGCTCGCCTTGGACGCGGCGGTCACGGCCGTGAACTCCTCGAGCTTCGAGTCGCAGAGGAGCGTGTCGATGACGAGCTTGACGTCGGCCACGGAGAGCGGCACCGTCGCGATGCCCGACCGCTCGAGCGCGCCGTGGATCTCGTCGAGCGTGCTCGTCTGGACCGACTGGACGTACTTGACGACGATCTTCTTGATGGCGCCGACGAACTCGTGGTCGAACTCCTGGTCCGTGTACCAGGGCCCGCCGGAGACCTCGCGCGTCGGCACGAGGTCGTAGGCCATGTAGAGCTTCTTCGTCTTCTGCTGCACGGATTTGACGGTCTTGACGAGCTTCCGCGACTCGAGGACCTTGAGCGCCTTGTTCAGCGTCTGCTGCTGCATGCTCGTCGCGTTCTTGATGTCGCGGAGCCAGACGCCCGCGTTCTCCGCGCGCTCGACGACCTGGAGCACGAGCAGCTGCTCGTTCGTGAGCTCGCTGAGCTTCTCCGCCTGCGCCTTGTCGCGCAGCCGGTACGTCAGGTCCTGCTTGCCCTCCTCCTTGAGGAGCTCGAGCCGGTTCTCGGCGAGCAGCTCGTTGATCACGGGCAGCAGCGCGGCGTAGCTCTCGCCGGGGAACTTCCGCTGCAGCGTCTCGTTGCTCACGCCCGCGTCGCCCTGCGCCGCGCCGAGCAGCTCGAGGAACTTCTCCTTGACGTCCATGGGCGCCATGGATTGCGCGCGCAGCGCGCCGTGCAGAGGCGCGCGGCGGCGCGCGGCGGCGGCGGCCGTCGAACCGTGCGGCAGCGCGCGGCGGCCGTCGACGCCGGCGCCGGCGGCAGTGGCTGGGATGTCGCTCTCGGCTCGCCAACACCGACATCACTGTCATCAGACGGCCTCATTGCCGTCAACACGGTTGATAGCAGCCCCATCGGCGCGAGCGGCCTGCCTGCGCAGCGCGGCGCGCGCGAGGCGCCGCAGCCCCATCGTTGCGCGAAGCGGCCTGCCTGCGCAGCGCGTCGCGCGCGAGGCGCCGCAGCCGCGTACGACTCGGACGAACCCCTCGAACCATCATGGCGGCCCAGATCGAGATGAAGACGAAGCGGCCAGGGGACGCGACGCACTACGCCCGAAAGGGCGCGACCTGCCGCATCCACTACGAGGGCAAGCTCAGCGACGGCACGATCTTCGACTCGTCGCGCGCGCGGCAGAAGGCGCTCATGTTCAAGCTCGGCGAGGGCCAGCTCATCGAGGGCCTGGAGCAGGCGGTAGCCAAGATGTCGACGGGCCAGATCTGCTTGTTTACCGTGCCGCCGAGCCTCGGCTACGGCGTCAACGGCTACCTGCCCGTCGTCCCGCCCAACGCGACGCTCTACTACGAGGTCGAGCTCGTCGCCTTCTCCTTCGAGGACGACAAGGGCCACGTGTGACGCCGCGCGCCGCGCCGCGCCGCGAGTCCGGCTCGCGGTAAGGCGGCGGCCGAGTCCGGGCGAGGGGGAGAGATGGTCGTCGGAGGACCGTGGTTGTTGAAGCGCGCAGCGGCGTCGACGGAGCCCCCTGCCCCGGGCGCGAGCGCTACGGGCTACTGCAACAATGGCTCACTATTGGCTCTGAGGCTGACAAAGCTGTTGCAGTCGCCTCGGCGCGCGCGCATCGCCATGGCTCCAATGGAGCACCGCTCCCTGCTCCTCCTCGCCCTCGCGGCCCAATCCCTGGCCTTCGTCGGCCCGTCGAGGCTCGCGGCGCCGACGCGCCTCTTCGCCGACG
>NW_008705659.1:9430-11143 GCF_000186865.1 Aureococcus anophagefferens
CGTCGCTCCGCATGTACATGGTCGTCTCGAGCACCTGGCTCAGCTCCGTGACGAGGTGCCGCGTCGTCGCGTCGACGAGCGTGTTTTTTCGCTGGATCTCCGGCCGCATGCGGTCGAGGCGCAGCCGCGCGAAGCGCACGCCGCGCTCCGCGGCGGGCCGCCGGCCGTCCGTGTAGCGCACCGCGTAGCGCATCTCCCGGTCCACGGCGGTGATGCGGCAGGGCCGCACGCCGTCGCCGCCGTCGGCGTCGCCGGCGCCGTCGTCGGCGCCGTCGAGGAAGTGCGACGCGCGGTGGCGCAGCCGCCGGAGCTCCTCCGTCAGGGCCCGCGACGAGAACCGCGACCGCGGCGCGTCCTGCCCCTTGGCGACCCAGGCGTCCTTGCCCGCGCAGACTTCGAGCTCGCACTGCTTGCAGTACCTGCGCGGGGCGCCCCTCGGGGGCGCGCGCGCGGCGCGGCGCGACGCGGGGCCGACATCAGGAAGGGCAGCCGCGCGCACTGCGCGCCGAGCAGCCACTGCGACACCGCGTTCTGCAGCTGCGGCGACAGCTTGTGGAGCAGCTGGTAGTTGAACTTGACGCGGAACAGGCCCTCCGACGCCTCCAGGTACTCGCGCACGCTGTCGATGGCCGCCGGCGGCACCTCGTTCTCCTCGAGGAAGTCGCGGAGCGTGTCCGACGTCATCTTGAAGTCGTTCGCCGCGGGGTCCGTGTTGCAGAGCGTGTTCGTGAGGTCCGCGATGAGGTAGCTCATGAAGAGCAGCCCGAAGAGCATGTTCGCCACGGACAGGCCGCACTCGCCCGCGGTGACGTAGCTGCTCTCCGCGAGGAGCGTGCTCAGCGCCCAGTCCAGGCAGATCGCGTACTCGGTCCAGACGCCCGCCTGGCCGTCGCGGTCCAGCAGCGGCGTCCCGTAGTGCCCCCGCTGCGTGATCACCGTGTCCGCGTCCTTGTCGCCGCGCTTCGTCTGGACGTCGTGGGCGAAGCGGATGCCGCAGGCCTCGTAGTGGACCAGGAGCACGAGGCCGACGAGGTACTTGATGATGATGCGGTCCTTGTGCTTCAGCGACCCGATGGCCGCGCGCCAGTTCCGCTCGAACTCGACGAGGCGGCTCACGCGGCAGAGCTTGAAGAGCGACACGTAGTTGAAGCGCCGCAGCGTCGCCGCGCGGAAGTAGGACGTCGTGGCGTAGCGGGCGACGACGCGCCAGGGCACGACGGCGACGACGTCGAGCACGACCCAGGACCGCGCGTAGCGCCTGGGCAGCAAAAGGGTGCGAAATTCCCAACTTTGGAGGCTCCTATCTCGGCCTCTTTCCACTCGTTTCGGCTAACTTTTGGACGAGCGATCATCTCTCGGAGCGCTCTCGACGCGTGAATGCTTTTTCCGGAACGCGCGCGCGCGGAACACTCACGTTGAAGCGACGTTGCATCACCCGTTTCCTGCTCCGCGTAGCGCCGCGCGATCTTCCGCCGGTCGACGCACCACTCGTCGCGCTTCGTGTCGAAGATGGCCGTGTTGAACTTGAGCACGATGTCCACGAGAAAGATGGCGTCGATGGCCCCGACGATGACCTGCACCGCGGAGACGTCGGGCGCCGCGTCCAGGTCGACGAACGCGAGATCGAAGGGCACGACGACGACGGCCGCGAGGATCGCGACGAACCTACCAAAAGCATGACGGTCACGATGGCTCATCGGTGTCCCACCCCAC
>NW_008705659.1:36204-37797 GCF_000186865.1 Aureococcus anophagefferens
CGCGTATTTCTCCTCGTCGAGACGAAGCCGGAGACGTCCGACGGCGCGTCGCTCGACACGCTCGAGGACGCGTGGCGGTGCGCGCGCGAGGGCGTCAAGATCCAGGCGCGCGCCGTGCCCATGCTGCTCCGCGACCGGCGGAGCGCGCTGCTCACGGCCGCGTACTTCATGATCTATTTGGTGCTCACGGGCATCTTCGACCTCTGCCTCTTCTGGGGCGAGCGCAAGTTCGACTGGGACGTGGGCATCACGACGGGCTACCTCATGATCGTCACGGTCGCGCCGGCCGTCGGCGCGTTCCTGGGCACGCGCGTGCTCTTCCCGTCGCGGCTGAAGTACGCCAAGTCCATCGCGCTCCTGCTCGCGGCGTCGGCCGCGGGCTCGGTGCTCGAGGGCCTCGTGCCGGATTCGACGGCGGCCGTGGCCATCGTGCCGCTGGCGTCCTTCGGCTGGGGCGTCTACCCGTCCATCACGGCGCTGCTCACGCCCGACGAGGCCCACGCGAACCAGGGCCACCTGCAGGGCGCGCTCTTCGCGATCACGACGCTCGGCTCCGTCGTCGCGCTCGGCCTCTACCTCCTCGTCTACGACCTCACGCTGCCGAGCGCCGACTCGGGCACCTACAGGGCGCGCCACGACTACGAGTTCGGCGCCATCTGGCTCCTCTCGGGCTTCCTCCTCGCGGCCGCGGCGGCCTGCGCGCTCGAGGCCGGCGACGCGGCGCCCGCGGCGGCGCGCGCGGCCCCGGCCAAGGGCGACGAGGACACGAAGGAGGGGTAGCGCTTTTGGTGTCTAAGGCTCGCTTCGGCGGAGACGTCCACCGCGCACTCGTGGGGCGCGCGGGCGGCCGACTCGAAGAGGGCGCCTTGCCTCGCGTCCCTCCCCGAGGCTGGCCCGGGCGGAACGCGCGTCCCGCACGAAGCCGGCCCGGGCACGACTAAGACTCGACTCTTTACGGCAACAATGGCAACAACCGAAGTTGAACCGCTGCATCTCGAGCTCGTTGCACTTTGACGAGGCCAAAAACCGGTTAAGGGCGCCGCGTCGTCCAGTGCCCCGCGCATCGTCGCACGTCGTCCGCTCACGGAGTGAGACCCCACCCCGCGGGCTCGACCTCGCACTAGTCGCGACCTCACACTAGTCACACACTCGGTTCAGCTGTTGGCAACGACGCGCCCGACGAGACGCCGCGCCGCACGTCGACGGTCCGCCGAGGGAGTGAGACCCACCCCGCGTGACGCCCACGCGACTTCTAAACCATGACCGCCGGCACGGAAACATGCGTGAAGGTGGTGGTGCGGTGCCGGCCGTTGCTCGGCCACGAGGATGGCGCGCTCGACGTGTCCAAAATCGACGAGGCCGGTGGTTCGATTAAGATTGGTGACAAGACCCACAAGTACGGCCCCGGCGGCGCCGTCGGCGGCACCGGGCGCCACGACGCCATGTACGACGTGACGACGAAGCCGCTCGTCGCGCAGCTCTTCGACGGCTACAACGCGACGGTGCTCGCGTACGGGCAGACGGGCAGCGGGAAGACGTACACGATGGGCACGGCCTTCGGGGACGAGCCCGACGGCGTCGTGCCGCGCGCCA
>NW_008705659.1:41779-43059 GCF_000186865.1 Aureococcus anophagefferens
GCCGGGCAGGTAGCGCCGCACGAGCGCGTAGCAGAGGGCGAGCCGCCGGTGGCCGAAGCGCCGCCGCCTACCAGATGTGTCGGTGACGATTTCCCTTAGTTTCAAGGTCAAAATCTCTCGAANATCGTCGCGGCCGCGGGACGCCGGCCGCCGCAGGAAGGGCGCCGCGCGCGTCTCGAGCGCCGCCTCGAGCGCGCGGCAGAGCGGCAGGTTCAGCGGGCCCGACTGGCGGTCGAAGACGGGCGCCTCGAAGGTGGGCCGGCCGTCCACCGAGTCCGGCGTCGTGTTGAAGCTGAGCTGGCGCCGCGCGATGGCGAGCACGCGGGCGCACTCGTCGGGCCGGAGCAGCCCCCGGAGCCGCGCCGCGGGCCCGCACCGCGGCGGCAGCTCCGCCGTCGCCGCCGCGAAGGCGTCGCCGCAGGGGACGACGACGCGGCGCTCCGCCTGGAACCCGAGGACGCCGTAGGCATGGGGCCCGAGAGGCCCCATCTCTTGGCTGGGCTGGGCTGCAAGTAGGCTACCAATTGAATGATGAACTAAATTTTACCTTGATGCTCAGTAGTACACGAGCCTGAACCTCCAGAAGTCCTCCAGAACTCCACGGAGGTGTGTGTTTCTCCGATGTTTATTCAGATGGCCGCGCCCGCGCCGCGGAACTCCTCGTCGCGGTTGGCGTAGTACTCGCGGGCCCAGCGCTCGTTCCAGGCGCGGCCGTAGGCGCCGACCTCGTAGGAGAGGTAGCACTGGACGTCGGAGCAGTAGCCGCGCACGGGCCGCCGCGGGAGGCGCCGCGCGGCGAAGGCGATGAGCCGCGGCCCGCCCGGGCAGGCCGCGAGGCATCTCGCCAAGAGCGGAATCCTCAGCGCCCAGCCGAAGTAGTAGAGGAGCACGTCCGCGTTCGCCGAGACGTCGAAGTTCGCCGGCCGCAGGATGCAGCGGTCCAGGCAGGGCACGAGCGTCGCGAAGTGGGGCTGGAGCTTCCGCAGGTGCGGCCGCAGCAGCGGCAGGTGCGGCCCCAAAGCGTCCAACCGCGAGATGAAGTAGGGCAGGAACGGCAGGAACGTGTCGGCCCACTGCTTCTCCTCGTCGGCGTAGAGCAGCAGCTCGTCGATGTGGCGCATGAGCGCCCCCACGTGGGGCGCGAGCGCGTCGATGTTGTCGAGCACCCAGGGCACGTGCGGCTCGATCTCGTCGAAGCGGTCTAAAATGCCGTCGAGGTGGGGCTCGATCTCGCCGAGGTGGTCGCCGTCGAGGATGGCGTCCATGATGCCCGGCACGTA
>NW_008705660.1:0-2204 GCF_000186865.1 Aureococcus anophagefferens
CGATGCACTTGCCCGCGCAGTCGTACCACAGGCAGCGATACTCGTAGTCCTCGATCTCGTAGCCGTCCTCGCAGGTCCAGCACGTGTATTCGTTCGCGGCCACGCTGCACACGTTCGCGCAGCCCTCGCCGGCGCAGGCGTCGGACACTTCGACGGCGACGCGCTGGCCCCGCAGGCAGTGGCCGTAGTTGCTCGTCGAGCAGGAGAAGTAGATGTAGCCCGCGGCCGCGTCGGCCTCCGTCACCGCGTAGTCGTACTCGCCGTCGTGACTTCCGCTGAGGAACTCGCCCGCGTTGTCGCAGGAGGCGTCGTCCATCTTGATGACGTCGTGGCCCGCGTCGAAGAGGAAGCGAATCGTGTGGCCGACGCGCACGATGCCGTTGTAGGTCGTGTTCGTCGCGTCGTACTGGGACACGCCGTCGACGGACGTGCCCATCTCCTCGTAGTACAGCTGGCACGTGTTCTCCGTGCCGCTCGAGCACAGCGTCGTCCAGCTCTGTTCGCCCGTGGGCGTCGTGATGGTGTGCACCATCGCACCGGCGCCGGCGCCAAGCAGAACGGTAATCAGTGCAGCCCGCATTGCTTTGCCGGCAGCCCGCACGTGCGCGTCAACTGGTCCTCAAGGTCGGTTCACCTTGTTGTTCTCGAACAATCAAGGAATGGTCTCGAGTCGGGGCAGCTTCTTGATCATGGCATTGTCAAAGCACTAGGATGTGGTTCCTCCTCGCTGGCTTGCTCGTCGCCGTCGGCCTCGCGGCCCGCTTCGGCCTCCGGCGCATCCAGTACCTGAACCCCAAGGAACAGCTGCTCGTGAAGCTGCTCACCTCGAAGATCGTCGTCAACGGCCCCGCCGTCTACTTCCCGCCCCTGTTCAAGACGCTCTCCTACAAGAAGCGCCCCGCGCTCACGCTCGCGACGGCGCAGCACTGCGTCGTCACGGAGGAGCGCACGGGCGAGCAGCGCGTCGTCGAGGGCCCCTGCGCGCTCTTCCTCGGGCCCTACGAGGCCGCGGCCGCGGCGACGGAGTCGCGGTCGCTCTCCGAGGCCGAGGGCGTCGTCGTGCTCGACCGCGCGTCCGGGACGCGCGAGCTCCTCGCGGGCCCGCTCGTCTACGCGCCGCGGACGGCCCACGAGGTGCTCGAGCGCCACGTCGCCGCGACGACGCTCAAGGCCTCGGAGTACGTCCGCGTCCAGGACGCCCGCACGGGCAAAGTGCGCGTCGTCGCCGGCGAGTGCCGCTTCTTCTTGGAGCCGCACGAGGCGCTGGTAGGGAAGATCGCAAACGCCTGGACCCTCGGCGCGAACGACTACGTGCGGCTCCGCGACGGCGCGTCCGGCGCCGTGCGCGTCGTCCGCGGCCCCGGCGTCTGCGTCCCAAAGGCGACGGAGGACGCCGTCGACGGGCCCGAGCCGCTCGCCGCCGTCGCGCTCAAGGCCTGGGAGTACAGCGTCATCCAGGCGCTGGACGGCGCGCGGCGCGTCGAGCGGGGGCCGGCGCTGATCCGCCTCGGCCCCGAGGACGTCTTCCTCTCCGCGCGCAAGACCGGCGCGACGGTCGACGCTTTGCACGCGGCGCTCGTGCGCGACCGGTCCACGGGCGCGGAGCGGCTCGTGACCTGCGAGCGCGACGCGAGCTTCGTCTTCGTGCCGAAGGCGGGCGAAGAGATCGTCGAGGTGCGGGACCTCGTGCGCCTCGCGGAGCACGAGGCCGTGATCCTGCGGGACGGCTCCGGCAAATTCCATTACCGCTACGGCAAGACGCCCGACGGCTGCTTCTTCGTGCCCCCGACCTGGGAGATCGTGTCGCTGAAGTGGTCGCGGGGCCGGCGCCGCGAGACGCGCGACCTCGTCATCTCCGTCTTCGACTGCCGCCCGCAGTACATGTCCTTCGAGTTCAACTGCCGCACGTCGGACAACGTCGAGCTCGTGCTCGAGGGGACCTTCTTCTGGGAGGTCGCGAGCATTCCGAAGATGCTCGAGTTCACCTCGGACGCCCCGGGAGACGTGTGCTCGCACGCGCGGTCGTCGTTCATCGCGTTGATCTCCAAGGTCACGCTCGCCGAGTTCATGGCGTCCTTCAACGATCTGGCCAAGCGCGCGTCCGACGGCGACGACGCCTTCTACCGGAACCGCGGCATCGACGTCCACTCCTTGGAGGTCACGCGCTACGCGTGCGCGGACGCGTCGACGTCCGCGATTCTAGC
>NW_008705660.1:2254-15525 GCF_000186865.1 Aureococcus anophagefferens
GACGCCGCGGAGCCCCTTGTCCTTGACGATGCGGTACTTGGCCTCGAGGCTCGCGAGGTCGTCGTACCACAGCTGCGACACGTTGCCGTCCTTGTCGACGAAGTTCATCCAGGACTGCTCGAGGATCGCGTCGGTGTGCGCGCCGTCGACGGACGCCGCCGTCTTCGCGGGCATGGAGCTGAAATCCACGGCGTTCGCCTTCGCGTCCGTGCAGTTGGCGTCGCGCCAGGGCGCGGCCGCGATGGGGCAGTAGCGCGCGTCCTTGGCCGTGCCGGCCACGCAGGGGTACTCGCGGCCGTACCAGGGCACGGCGAGCACGAGCTGCGACGGGTCCACGAGCGCGAGGTAGTTCAACACGCCCTGGAGGACCTGGGGCGGCGGGCTGTTCGGGGTCGCGAGGCACGCGCCGAAGATGTAGGAAGCCATGTCGTAGGCCATGATCAACAAATAGTCCGCGTGCTCGGCGATGCCGGCGACGTCGTAGAAGCGGCCGTCGATGCCCGGCATCCACCCGACGTCGTAGCCGACGACGGCACCCTCGGGCAGCGCCTCGCGCACGCGCTTGACCATGTCCGTGAGGCCGTCGCGCGACGTCCGGTTTCCCGGCGCGATCGCGTCCTCCGTGTCCATGTTGACGCCGTCGGCGAAGTAGCGCCGCACGGTCTCCGCGACGCCCGCCGTCCACGCGGCCTTGGCGGACTCGTTGGTCCCGCCGTAGACGGCGACCTCCGGCGACGCGGGCACGACGACGCGGACGCGCTTCGATTTGGCGTAGCAGTAGAGCTCCGCGGACGAGTCGAGGAACTCCCAGAGGGCGACGGTCGTGAGGCGGCTCCAGTCGTAGCGGCGCCACTGCTGCATGTTGTATCCCTCGCCTGCGACGTGGAAGGCGAAGAGCTCCTTCTCGAAGCGCGGCGCCGTCTGGAGCTCGCAGAGGGCCTTGTCCTTGCAGGGGCACTCGCCGGGATATGTCGCGTTCGGGTCCAGCAGCGCCTGCGACTCGTCGGGAGGCACGTACTGCGCAGAAGCAGAGGCGGCGGCGAGCAGCAGCGCGAGCGTGGGGCAGCCCATGATCATGCTCTCAGTCCAGAAGCTCGGCGACTCCCAGACTTCAAGAATCGACTTCAACGAGTCTTATCCGGGCGGGCCGCCGCCGGCGCGTCGTCGACGGGCCCGAGGCGGTCGTTCGCGCCGACGAGGCGCATTTCGACGTTGCCCGCCACGGAGAGCCCCCGCCCGCGGTTGCCGTCGTCGAGGCCCACGCCGTCGACGACGAGCGTCGCCGCGTCGCCCGGCCGGAGCGCCTCGACCTGGATCGCCGCGGCCGTCGCGTCGCGCGTGCCGGAGACGACGACGTCGTGGAGCGCGACGGCCGGCGACAGGTAGCAGTAGATGCCGCGGACGGCCGCGTTCGCCACGACGGACCGGCGGAGCGTCACGGCCGTCGAGCCTCGCGCGCAGATGCCGTGGGGCGCCGCGTCGGCGACGCGGCAGCCGTCCATGGTCAGGGCCGCGTCGTTGAAGAGCGTGACGGCGCTGCGGCCCGTCCCCGCGACCTCGCAGTCCGTCAGCGACGCGGACGCGCGCTGCGCCAGCCAAACGCCGAAGCCGGCCTCGGACGAGATCGCGCAGCGCTCGAGCGCCACGGCGCCCTTGCCGCGCGCGAAGACGCAGGCGCCGAGGGCGCGCTGCTCCGCGCGGTCGCCGCTCGCGACGTGGCGCAGCCGCACGCCGCTCACCCGGAGGCCGAAGGGCCGCGCGGAGCCGCCGACCTGGAAGACGCTGTGCCCGCTGCCGACGACGGCGCCCGGGCCGCGGATGGCGAGCGCGTCGCCGGCGCCGACCTTGTGCGGCGCGTCGAGGATCACCGTGCGGTTCTTGAGTTCGAGCGGCCGCCGGCACCGCATCGCCGCGCCGCAGAGCCGCGCGAACTGCGTCTGCGACAGTGTTGTAGAGGAAGCGACGGCGGCGAACGCGAGCGCGGTCGCGATGCGGCGCGTGCGAGCGATCATTGCGCGCGGTGGGTATGAACGATGCGGTGCGTGCAAGCGATCATTGCGCGCGGTGGGTCTGAAAGCCGCTAGCACAAATCAGCCAAATCGATGCCCATGTCCTCGCAGCCTTGATGTTGCTGGTCAATCAAAATGACAAAGTTAACTTGAACTACGGGGCAGCTTCGTTTATGGAATAATGCGGCTTCCTGCCACCGTCGCGCTGCTGGCCGCGTCCGCCGGCGCGGACACGAACATCAATTTATACGAGGGCTACAACCCGGCGCGCGGCTGCTGCGCGGGCACGACGGTGAGGGTGGGCTATCTCGGGACGAGCGCCGAGCCCTACTACGGCACGGACGACGGCGGCCAGATCGTCGGCCTCTACCCGGACCTCATGGACCTCCTGGCCGCGGAGATGGACTTCCAGATCCAGGACGTGGTGGTCCCCTCGACGAGCGACTGGGCCGAGCTCCTGCGAAACGGCACCTGCGACGTCATCTTCGAGTTCTCGACGGAGGAGGACGGCGTCTCCATGGCGCGCACGCCGTTCGTGTCCTACACGTTCACGGGGCTGACGAGGAAGACGAACACGCGGTCGGGCGCCTGGTCCATCTTCGACCCGTTCCACTCAGGGCAGGAAAAGGGTGCGAAATTCCCAACTTCCGATCTCGGCCGTTTTCCACTCGTTTCGGCTGATTTGTGGACGAGCGATCATCTCTCGGAGCGCTCTCGACGCGTGGATGCTTTTTTCCGGAACGCGCGCGCGCGGAACACTCACGCTGCATCATCCCCAGGTTCCACTGGCGGCTCTGGCTCGCGGTCGCGGCGACGGTCGTCGTCGGCGGCGTCGTCGCGTTCGCCATCGCCGTCGCCGCGGACGGCGCGCCGCGCACCCTGTCGGCGGGCGTCGAGTCCGCGGCGACGCAGCTCTACCACGCGACGGCGCTGCTCCTCGCCGGCGACGACTTCGAGTGGCTCCGCGGTCCCGGCCGCGCGTTCCGCCTCGGCTTTTTGTTCTTCGCGCTCGTGACGTCGGCGACGTACACGGCGAACCTCGCGGCGTTCCTCACGCGGCCCAACGTCAAGGTCCTGGGCCCGCAGACCATGGACGACCTGGCGACGTCCGTCGCGTGCGTCGAGTACGGGTCCCTCGTCGCCATGCTCGGGAGCCTCGTCGCGGGCACGATCTCGCCGGACACGCACGCGGCGGACGGCGTCGCCTACGGCTACGACGAGCTCGGCGCGCGGACCGCGTGGTGCGTCGACGCGGTGCTCGGCGGCGCCGCGGACATCTTCATCTCCAACGACGTCGGCCTCCACCTCGTCGGCCTCGACCTGTGTGCAAATCAACCACTGGTTTGGGACGTCCCGACCAAACTTTGAAATTCTCTAGCTCGCTCAAATCGAAGTCGATTCGGCTGATTTTTGGACGGATCGATTGCTCTCATCGAGTTCTCGAAGCACAGCGGAAGTGCGTGTGTCAAAACATTCGAATACGCTCACATTGAAGTCGGGTTGAAGATTTGATTTCCACACAGGCCTCGACCACTGCGAGGACCTGCACCCGGCCGCGGGCATCCGGCTCATGATGCTCCACACGCACGTCTTCGCGAACGACGCGGCGCTCGCGCGGAACATCTCCTCGACCATCGACGCGCTCTACTCCTACGCGTCGATCTACGCCGTCTTCGACGAGCGCTTCCGCCGCGCGGAGTCGTGCGGCGAGGCCGAGGTCGGCGAGACGACGCAGATCAAGATGGGCGACATGGCCGGGGCGCGTTCCGCGGCGTTGTATCGCCTCTTCGTGTGTCCCACTCGTGCGTTCTCAGGTCTTCTACATCTTCGCGGCGATCGCGGCGGCGTCGCTCTTGTGGGCGGCGTTCGAGCGGCGCCGCCGCCGCGGCGCCCCGGACGACCGCGTCGCGCCGCCGGAGCCGCCCGCGTCGCCCGAGAAGCCCGCGCCGCCGAGCCCCGAGTCGCCGCGGGAGCGGAGGAAGCGGCGCGCGAAGGCGCCGCGGGCCGGGCCCGAGTCGACGGCCGCGGCGCTCCAACGCGTCGAGGCGAAGCTCGACGCGATCCTGGCCGCGCCGACGCCGCTCGACGCCGTCGTCACGCGCGACGCGGAGGGCTCCGAATCGTCGCCGGACGCGTACTGCGGCCTCGGCGCCGCCTACTTCTAGTACTCCGTGGACGATGGGCAGTAACCCCCTTTAAGCGGCCCACGCGGTGCCGAGGTCGAAGTCGTAGAGGCGGTGCTCCGCGAGGGCCGTCGCGTTGGCGTCCGCGAGGGCCTCCGCGGCGCCCGCGAAGGTGTCGACGAGCGACACCAACGGCGCCAGCACCGCGTCCCACTTGGCGGCGAAGTTCGGCGGCAGCGCGAGGTCCGCGGCGTCGCCGAAGGCGCGGAGCGCGAGGTGCTCGAGGGGCCGCACGAGCGACGCGTCGACGAGCGAAGAAGCGAACAAGGCGTCGCAGCGCGCGAGCTCCGCCGCGTCCAAGCCGACGCGGTCCGCGGCGTCGACGGCCGCGCGCGGCCGGTGCGCGTCGCGGTGCGCCGGCCGCCGCGCCTTGACGGCCGTCCGCGGGGGCCCGTTCGCTTCCCGTAGCGGCTCGGCGCCGCCGCCGGCGGACTTGCGCGTCTTCTTGTCCGCCGCGGCGCTCGCCCGGAAGCTCCGGTCGCAGAAGCCCGCGAGCGTCGCGTGGAGCACGCGGAGCGCCTGGGCCTTGGTCCGCGGCGCGAAGCCCGGCGCCGCCAAGAGCTTCACGCCCAACAGCTCCACGAGGCGCCGCAGGCGCTTCGCCGACTTGGCGACGCGCCAGATGACGAGGTGCTGGGCGCGCTTCCCGAACGTAAGATCGCGCTGCTCGAGGATGAGCGCGTCGAGCGACTCGCAGAGGATCGAAGTCGCGCGCCCGCCCGCCGCGAGCGTCGCCCGCGAGACGAAGGAGCCCGGCGCGTCGCGCTCGCCCTCGGCCCAGAGCGCGAGGTTCACGTCCAGGCGCTTCGGGAAAGAAACATCCACGCCCTCGCCCTTGCAGAGCACGGACCCGTCGTCGCGGTCCTCGTCCCAGCTCGCGTCCGCGCCCCGGAGCGCCGCGAGCGCGGCCGCGGCCGCGCCCCGCGCGGGCGTCACGCGGAAGCCGCACAGGAGGCGCACGAGCGAAAAGGCGCAGACGTCGTCGGCGGCCACGCAGCGCGCGTCGCGGTGCTCCACGGACCTGTGTGGAATTCAAATCTTCAACCCGACTTCAATGTGCGCATATGCGACAGTTTCGACGCAAGCTCTTCGGCTGTGCTTCGAGAACTCGACGAGAGCAATCGATTCGTCCAAAAATCAGCCGAATCGACTTCGATTTGACCGAGATAGAGAATTCTGAAGTTTGGTCAGGACCACCCAAACCAGTGGTTGAATTCCACACAGCCACGGACGCGTTGTCCGACACGTAGGCCGCGCGCGACTCGCCGCCGAAGCGGAGCGCGACGCCGGCGGCCGTCTGGCGGATGTCGACGTCGCGCCGCGCGCAGGGCACGGCCGCGAGCGCGCCGGGCGCGGCGAGCGCGGCGACGAGCGCGAGGGACGGCGGGTCGTCGAGGCCGTAGTGGCGCTTCGCGTCCTCGAGCTCGCCGAGGAGCGCGGCCGCGGCGGCCGCGAGCGCGGCGCCCGAGTCCGCGCGCGACGACCAGGACGCCGGCAGCGCGACGCGCCGCAGCGCGCTCTTGGCGGCCTCGCGCGCCGCGGCGTGCGCGGCCTCGAAGGTCGCCGGGTCCTTGAGGGTCGGGTCCGCCTCGTAGTCCAACAAGCAGTAGAAGTCGACGTCGCTGAGGCCCGACGACGTCAGCGCCGCGGCCAGGTCGGCGACGCGGCCGTCGGCCGACGCGGCCCGGAGCATGCCCACGGCCGCGGCCTTGACGAAGTTGACGACGTTGCCGCCCTTGAAGAGGAGCTTGACCGCGTCGGCGTGCGGCGCGAGCGCCGGCGCGGCGCGGAATTCCGCGGACAGCGCGTCGTTCGCGTCGGCGACGAAGCGCACGAATTCCGCCGGCGTGCCGAGCCCCGCCGTCGTCCGCTCCGTCAGCGCGCCGAACCACTTGCGCTTGATCATCTGCCAGAGCAGGCGCCGGCGGAACGTCGCGAAGTCGCCGTGCTCCGCGAGCGCGCGCGCGGCGTCGACCTCGACGCCAGGGCGGACTTCCACACTTCTGGACGCGTCGCGCTCCATGAGCAGCGACTCGAAGATGAGCCCCGGGTCCGGCTGCGGCGGCACCGAATCCTGGCGCTCGAGGTGCACCGTGTTTTCGGCGATCTCGGCGGCGGGCGGCGCGATCGCTTCAGGATTTTTTGATAGCGTCGTCGACGGCGCTGGTGGCGGCGCGTCTGCCGAGTTCCAGAGGCTCGAGAAGGCGCGGGATAGGGCGTCCATCGCGTGTGCAAATGAGCCCAGCCACGTATCGGGGAATCGTCGAGCCTGCGCGAGGCGCGAGCGCGCCGCTCGGCGAGGCAAATCCCAGACACGATGGCCCTCAAGGTTGCAATCCTCCTGCCGCTCGCGGCGGCTTTGAAGGTCTCCACGGGCCCGCCGGCGCGTGAGATGGCGCCGACGCTCGTGCGCAGCCGCGCCGAAAAAAATCGACCGAATTCGTCGCGGAAGCGCTGCGCGCGCCCCTCGAACGCGCCACCCCCTCGCAGCCCAAGGCGATGGAGATGGCGGGCATCGGCCTGGAGACGGGCGGCCAGATCTGGGACCCCGCGGGTTTCGCGACGTTCAGCGACGAGTCGCTCACGTGGTGCGGCGCCGCGTCTCGCGCCATCGCGCGCGCCGCCCCGCCGGCTCCGTTTTCCCGCGCGACGTCGACGCGATCCCGCCTCTAGGTTCCGGGCCTGCGAGCTCAAGCACGGCCGCGTGGCCATGCTCGCCTCCGCGGGCTGGATGGCCAACGGCCTGCACCTGGCCTGGCCGGGGACCATCGACTACACGACGCCGTTCTCGGACCTCGCCGCGCTGCCTCCGTTCGAGGCCTGGGAGAAGGTGCCCCTCGGCGGCAAGCTCCAGATCCTCGCCTGGGCCTTCTGCGTCGAGCTCTACAGCGAGATGCAGAAGCCCCACTACCTCAAGGGCGGCGACTTCGTGACCTACGACTGGGCGAAGCAGGCCGATGGCAAGTCGCCCGCGGAGCTCCTCCGCAAGCAGAACGCGGAGCTCAAGAACGGCCGTCTCGCTATGATCGGTATCCTGGGCTTCTTCGCCTCGGCGAACATCCCCGGCGCCGTGCCCATGGTCCCCCACTAGGCCGGCGGCGCGGCGAAAAGGCCGGGGACGCGCGGGCGGCGTAACCTCGGTCGCGAGAGTACGTGGTGGATGAACCGGTGTGGCCGGCGCGCGCCCGGTGTTGCCGCGAAGTGACAGGCGCGCGGCAGGCGCCGGCGGCGCAACACCGAGTCGGTCGCTAGAAAGCGGCCGCGACGGGCCGTCGACGGCGTCTTGAACCGGCGTGCAGCTGCCTACCGGGTATTTCGCGTTCAGCGCGAGAAAGGTCGCTTAGAGCCCTAGTTCACCCGGACGGCCCCGAGGAGTTCCGCGAGGGCGAGGCCGACGCCGGCGCTCACGCGCGGGTCCTCGAGGCGCGTCGCCGCGGCGCGCCGGACGCCGGCCGCGACGGTCGCCGCGGCGCGCGCGGCGCGCCGGACGCCGGCCGCGACGGAGGCCGGCGTCGCCTCCGCGGCGCGCGCCCGACACCGCGCCCACGCGTCCCCGGCGCGGGACGAGCACCGCGCGGCCGCGGCCGCGGCCGCGGCGCGGCATCGCGTCCCGGCGCGGCGCGCGGCCGCGAGGGCCGCCGCCGCCCGCGCGCGGAGCACGGCGAGCCTCGGCGGCGGCGGCGCGGGCGCGTCGGCAGCGGCCTTGGCCTCGGCCTCGGCGGCCGCGGCGGCGACGCGCTCCGCGCGCGCGGCCGCCGCCGCGAGGTCGGACACGGCGGCGCTCATGGCGTCCATGCGCTCCCGCTCCGTGCGCGTGCGCAGCACGGACGACCCGAGGAAGATGACGGAGTTGACGCCGATGAGCGCCCACGTCGAGTAGAGCGACAGCGCGCGGTACTTCTCCTGCCAGAGGAGCTCGCCGTGGTACCGCCGCTGCACGGCCTTGATGAAGTCGCGCTGGGCGGCGTCGGCGCCGAGCTCCGCGCTCGTCCGCGCCGCGAGGCTCTCCTCGAGGCCGCCGCGCATGCCGTGCTCCGTCGACGTCAACGCCGTGAACCGCGCGACGTCGGCGGCGTCCCACGTGTCGCGGCGCTGGAGGAGCACGGCGAGCTCGGACTGCGTCGACGCGCGGCCCTGGACCGCGGCATCGTGGGCCGCCAGGGCCTCGGAACGGCGCTGGACGGCGGCCTCGTGGGCCGCCTCGGCGGCGGCGACGTCGTCCTTCAATTGCGTGAGCTCGTGGAGGCCGGTGGTCGACGACACGCGGTCGATGACGCGGTCCACGAGCGGCGGCCACCGCCGCGGCGCGTCGCTCGCGTGCCGCGCGGCCGAAGGGCGGAGCAGCGCCGCGGATCGCGAGGCGACGGCGCGCAGGGCCATCGATCTTCCGTCGGATGATGACAGGGGGCAGCCTCCGAATTTGGGCTTCAACACGGGCTTATGAGATTGCGGTTGCGTGATGTCATGACGACCTGTCGCACGCTGCGGCGAGACCCGCGGCGGCGTGGCCACCGGCTTGTTAGCTCCGAACCTTATTCAACTCCACTCGTACGCGAGGCTGGCTTTGAATTAATAGGCGCGCGGCGCGACGACCGCGCGCGGCGCGCGACGACGCGCGGGGGTCGCTGCTCGGCGGCCGGTGGCGCTCTCAGAAGGTGCCCTTGGGCCGGCCCGACAGGCCGACGAGGTTGCTAAAGTGGCGCTTCGTCGGCGTCCTCGGGCTCTTGAAGCGCGGGCTCCGCGCGGCGCGCGGGCTCCGGGGGCTGGTGTGGTGCCGCGGCGACGCCCGCGGGCTCCAGCTGCCCCGCGACTGGGTCCCCCAGTTGCGCGGGCTGAACTGGTTGTTCGCGCGCGCCGCGTCGCGGAGCAGCATGCGGCCCATGAGCGTGTCCATGACCTCGGCGGCGTCGTCGCGGATCTCGTTCTTGCCCTTGCCCTCGTAGCGTTGGTTGGCGCGCGTCGCGGCGAGGAGGATGCGGAGGGAGACGGCGTCGGGGGCCATGGTGTGTTTGCTGTGTTGCGAGTCGGCGTGCGCCTTTGCTTTGCGTTTTGGTCTGCGCCAGGCATGGCCGGAAGCAGCCCCTCGAGCCCCGAAATCCTGGAAGACAAACTGAACCATTTACCTCAACAGCCGTTCATTGACGTGCACGACGATGATGTTGGGCGGACTGTTGGGCAGCAGCCTCGGCGCCATCCTCTGGTGGCTCGCAATTTGCACGTCCGGCGTCGACCCGAGCCAGCCGCTGCCGTCGCAGCTGCGGAAGATGGCGCGCAACAAGAACCACTGCGGCGCGCCCGCGAGCGACTGCGCCTTCCTGGGCCCGCCGGCGAAGTACACGGGCCGCTACGCCGTCTTCATGGCCGGCCGCGTGCGCGTCGCCCACCTCGCGCTCCAGAAGGCCAAGGCGCTCATCGCGCGGCGCTACGCCGGAAAGATCCGCGTCGACTGGTACGCGCACGTCTGGTACAACGAGTCGTCGCTCTGCGAGCGCCGCGCGCTCGAGGAGCTCACGGCCATCGCGACGGCGATCACGACGGAGCCCGTGGCCTGCATGTGGAGCTGGGGCGAGACGGGCTTCGTCAACCAGTGGCACGGCGTCGACGGCGCCTTCCAGACGCTCCTGCGCTTCGGGCGGCTCGACGACTACACGCTGGTCCTCAAGACGCGCGTCGACGTCGCCTACGACGACCTCGACTTCGAGGCGCTCTGGGCCCGCTACGGCGCCTCGGCGTCGGCGAACGCGAGCGGCGGCCACTTCATGGTGCTCGGCGCGTCGTCGGGCTGGGACGTGCACATGGTCGGCACGCCGCCGCCCGTGTGGACATCAAATCTTCAACTCGACTTCAATGTGAACGTATTCGAATGGTTTGACACGAGCACATCCGCTGTGCTTCGAGAACTCGATGAGAGCAATCGATCCGTCCAAAAATCAGCCGAATCGACTTCGATTTGACCGAGCTAGAGAATTTCAAAGTTTGGTCGGGACGTCCCAAACCAGCGGTTGATGTGCACACAGGCCGCCGCTCGCGCGCGCGATGGCGGGCTACGGCCTCCGCAGCGGCTACGCCTGCGACTCGTCCATGGACTCCTTCCCCTGGCAGCGCATGCGCCGCTACGGCTGCTGGCCGCCCGTCGCGGACGCGGCCCAGGATCCCGTGCTCCGGGGCGCGCCGCTCGCGGACACGCTGCGCGTCATGTGCCGCGACACCGCGGGCGCGGCGCCGCGGTGCGCGCCCCTCTTCGTCGACCACTTCCCGAGCGTCATCAAGCGGCCCATCGCCCTCGCCATCAACCCGGACACGGAGCCGCGCCTCGGCTGCGCCGGCCGGCGCCTCGGCGGCGCCGACGCGCCGCGGCGCCGGCTCCCGGCGTCGCGGGGGCCGAAGTGGGTCATGCCCGAGAGCCGCTTCTGCGACGCCCACCGCCACGACGTCTACTACGTGTCGCCCAACGCGACGCTCCGCCACCGCGGCGACCAAGGCCGCGCGGCGCCGCGCGCGACCTGCCCGCCGGACTGCGCGCCGGAGCCGCCCGCGGACGAGGCCCACCTCCTCCAGGCGGCGCGGCAGAGCGCCGACCGCCGCGCGGGCCTCCTCGCCGCCCTCTCGACGCCCGAGACCCGCGCCGCGTCGAAGATAGCGCGCTAGGAGGTCGGAGGTTGTGCAACGTGCCAAAGCTGCCCATCGTCGTCGGCTTCGTGCTGCGGGCTTGCACCGGTCGTCGCGGCGGGCAGCCTCGTAATGATGCGTCGCGCCCCCGTGCGGTGGCTGGCGCTGTGGCTGGCGTGCACGGCGGCCCGCGAGGTGAACCGGAGCGCGCCCCTGCCGACGCAGCTCAAGGCGTTCCGGGCCAAGAGCTGCCCCGAGATCGACTGCGACCACCTGGGCCCGCCGGCGAAATACACGGGCAAGTACGCCGTCTTCATGTCGGGCCGCCTGCGCGTCGCCCACGCCATGCTCACGGCGGCCATGAAGCAGATCGAGGACAAGTACAGCGGCTCGATCACCGTCGACTGGTACCTCCACGTCTGGTACAACGAGACCGCGCTCTGCGAGCGCCGCGCGCTCGAGGAGCTGCGGACCATCGCGACGGCGATCACGACGGAGCCCGTGGAGTGCATGTGGAGCTGGGGCAACGGCTGGCAGAACCAGTGGCACGGCGTCGACTTCGCCTGGCGCACGCTCGAGCGCTTCGGGGACCCGGACCAGTACACGCTGATATTGAAGTCGCGCGTGGACGTGTCCTACGACGACCTCGACTTCGAGGCCGTCTGGAAGCGCTACGGCGCGGCGCCGGCGACGAAGGCCGCCGGCGGCCACTTCATCGTCTTCGGGCGGTCCCAGGGCTGGGACGTGCACATGATCGGCACGCCGCCGCTCGTGAGGGCGATGGCGCGGTACGACATGAAGCCGGACCCGTTCCCGACCTACGGCTGCGACTCGACCATCGACTCCTTCCCCTTCCAGCGCATGTTCCGCTACGGCTGCTGGCCGCCGACGGCGGACCCGGCGCAGAAGCCGCTCTACCGGAAGTTCTACGAGACGGCGACGAAGCGCGAGTCCCGGGGCCTCGAGCCCCGCTGCGCGCCCCTCTTCGTGGACGTCTTCCCCTCGTCCATCAAGCGGCCCTACCCCTTCCTCCTGAACCCGAACACGGACCCGCGCCTCGGCTGCAACGGCCGCCGCCTCGCCGACGTCGCCGTCGACAACGCGACGCGGCGCCTCGCGGCGCGCGTGCCCGACGGGTGGGTCATGCCCGACGACGCCTTCTGCGACGACCACCGCCACGACGTCTACTACGTGTCGCCGGGCGCGCACCACCACAGCGCGCACGGCGCGCAGCCCGCGGCGCGGTGCCCGCCCGCGTGCGCCGTCGACGGCCCGGCGACCTACGAGGAGCAGGTCACGGCCGCCGCCGCGGAGCTCCGGGGCGCGCCGGCGTAAGCTCGCCATAAATTAGACGGGGTAGAACTGGCTGTGCGTGTCCGAGTAGTTCGGGTTCGGGCAGACGTGGTGGACGCGGTCGATCTTCCGGCAGAGCTCGGGCGTGATCTTCGCCACGTGGTCCAGCGCCTCGAGCTGGGCCTCGAGCTGGGGCGGGTCGCGCGCGCCGAGGATCGCCGTCGCGAGGAAGGGCCGCGAGTACGCGTACGCGAGCGACAGCTGGAGCACGGTCATGCCGTGGGCCTTGGCCAGTTCCTCGTAGTCCTCGGCGGCCTTGAGCGTCGCCGCGGACGTGTAGCGGCTCTGGAAGCCCGGCATGTTCTTGTGGCGCGCCTCGCCCGGAGGCTTTCGGCCGAAGCTGTACTTGCCCGCGAGCGTGCCGCCGCAGAGGACGCCGTAGGCGACGAGGCCCACGTCGCCGTGGAGCGGGCTGCAGGCCTCGGCGAGCTCCGTCTCGAAGCGCCGGTCGCACAAGCTGTAGTCGTTCTGGATGGACGCGGGCGGCGGCAGGCCCTTGAGCTTGGCCATCGCGCAGAACGTCGCCACCCCATACGTCGTCTCGTTGGACACGCCCCAGGCCCGGATCTTGCCCGCGGCCATGAGCTCGGCCATGGCGTCGAGCTGCTCCTCGAAGCTCACGAAGGCGTGCTCCAGCGCGCGGTTGTAGCGCGCGCCCGTCTCGCCGAACTTCGGCACGTAGCGGCTCGGCCAGTGCGTCTCGAGGAGGTCGATGGTTTCGACGCCGAGGCGCTTGAGGGACGCGTCGCAGGCGTCGATAATTTGTACTTTCGAAAGCTTCGCCTTCTTCGGGACGGGCTCGCCGGGCGCGAAGGGCCGCCCGAGGACGTCGTAGCGGCACGCCAAACTCGAGTTGCCGCCGTCGCCCGCGACCTTGGTGGAGATGACGACGGAGTCGCGGTCGATGGCGCGCACGCGGAGCCACTCGCCGAAGACGAACTCGGAGTAGCCGCCGCCCGTGATCGACGGGTACCTGTGTGGAAATCAACCAGTGAGCTGGGACGTCGGGGCCAAACTTGAGAATTCTCTAGCTCGGTCAAATCGAAGTCGATTCGGCTGATTTTTGGACGAATCGATTGCTCTCGTCGAGTTCTCGAAGCACGGCGGATGTGCTCGG
>NW_008705660.1:15575-16574 GCF_000186865.1 Aureococcus anophagefferens
AAGCGCATGGTCGACCAGATCGACCTGACCGCGGACGACAACGAGGACGGCGCGCCGCGCAAGATGGCGCGGACGGCCGTCGACGTCGACTCGGACGCGGCGCTCGCCGCGGCGCCCGCGCGCCCGCCCTGCATCACGGAGTTCACCGAGGCCCAGCTGAAGGAGCCGCTGAAACTCCCCAACGGCCAGCCCAACCCGGCCCACCCGTGCATCATCTGGCGCAACTCGCTGCCGAAGAAGCGCCCCTTCACGGTCAAGCTCATCATCGACGACGCGGCGGCGCACCCCGCGGCGTGGGAGCACTCCCACCGCGGCCCGCGGGCGGGCATCGGCAACGACGGCATCACCCTGTGCGTCACGTCGATCGTGGTGCAGGCCGCCAAGCCGAAGAACCCGATCCCCAAGATCATGGCGTGGCTCAAGAAGAACAAGATGAGCATCATCACCTACTCGCTCGAGGCCCACCGGAAGCGCAGCCGCAACGGCGGGCGCGTGGGCCGCGTCCTCCGCGCGCGCGCCGCGCCGCGCCGCGCCGGGACCCCCCACGCACGCAGGCTCCAGCGCGTGGCCAACCTCCGCGCCGCGGCCGAGGCCGCGGGCCTCGACCTCACGGCCGACGACTACTTCCACGGCCAGGCCCACGTCCTCACGACGGAGGACTCGTCCGCCGGCGGGCGCGCCGCCCGCGTCCTCCGCGCGCGCCGCGCCGCGCCGCGCGACCGGGACCGGCGCCATGCGCAGGCTCCAGCGCGCGGCCAACGTCCTCGCCGCGGCCACGGCCCAGGGCCGCGACGCGACGCCCGACGACTACTTCCACGGCCAGGCCCACGTCCTCACGACGGAGGACTCGTCCGCCGGCGGGCGCGCGGGCCGCGTCCTCCGCGCGCGCCGCGCCGCGCCGCGCGACCGGGTCCCCCCACGCGCGCAGGCTCCAGCGCGCGGCCAACCTCCGCGACGCGGCCGAGGCCGCGGGCCTCCCCCTCACGGCCGAGGTCTACG
>NW_008705660.1:16624-17582 GCF_000186865.1 Aureococcus anophagefferens
CATTCGCATACGCGCACATGNAAGTCGGGTTGAAGATTTGATTTGCACACAGGCGGGTACTGCTCCGCCATGTCGAAGAACGTGACGCCGCGCGCGTAGGCGAGGTCGAGCATCTCGAAGATCATGGCCCGCCGCTCGCCCAGGCCCTGGTGCGAGACGCCCATGAGCTCCGCGGCCCAGTTCGCGCCGCCGAAGGAGCAGACGGAGACCCGCAGCTCGGAGCTCCCGAGCTTCCGGTACGCCATGCCCTTTTTTTCGCCGCCGGGCGGCGGCGGCGCGAGGGAGTTGATCTCCGGCGGGCTCATGGCCATGAGCCCGGCGCCCTCCTCCTGCGCGTCCTGCGTGTAGTCGATGCAGATGTGCACGTCCTCGATGATCTTCTTGTGCCTCGCGCGGTAGCGGACGAGCGTGCGGCCGGCGATGAACCGCGCCTCCTGCGCGACGACGCTCCAGAGCAGGTGCGCCAGGGACCGGCCGATCATGCCCCAGAGCCGCCTCACGTCGTGGACGAGGCCCGCGACGACGCCGAGGTCGAGCTCGTTGCTGAAGTGGGACGCGTTGGCGCTCTCCCGCGCGCGGAAGCTCCGCAGGTAGGCGCTCGACGCCTCGACCTCGGCGCGGATCGTCGCCGCGTCGGGCGTGTCCACGCCCTCGCGCCGCCCGACGATGGACTTGAAGTTCGCCTGACTCCGGTCCTCGGCCATGGTAGGGTGATTTCTGGGGACCACACCCTCGCGTGAGGCTGCCCCGAAGGCGGTTCAAGGTCATGGGTTGATCTCAAGAAGCCGACACTTTTGACTTCTGCCACAGGCAATGGATGCTCAAACAGGAGCCCTCGTCGCGGAGCTCGAGGCCGCGGTGCTCCAGGCGGCGCAGGCCGCGCAGCAGCAGAGCGACGACATCCGCGCTCTAGAGGTCGCCGTCGCCGGGCTCGACCAGCCGGCGCGTCCCTAGGCGC
>NW_008705660.1:17929-20337 GCF_000186865.1 Aureococcus anophagefferens
GCATCGCGGCGACCGTCGCGAAGGGCGGGAGGCGCGGCGGCGCGTTCGCGGCCGCGACGTCGTCGAAGATGCGCGCCACGGAGATGAGGCCGAAGGCCTGTAGGTCCACGCCCGGCGCGGCGCGGCGGCGCTCGACGGGCAGGACGCCCTGGAGCCCCATTTCGCGCCGGCGGCGCTCGTCGGCGGCGTCCTCTGCGGCGCGGCGGCGCTCGTCGGCATCGAGCTCGAGGGCGTCCTGGGCCGCGGAGGCCCGCGCAGTGCGCAGCGTCGCGTCCGCCGCACTCTCCCGAAGAAAAAACATGACTTCGTCGGGCCGGGCCATAGCGCGCTCGGCAACGTCGACTGCTTTGCCCCACACGAGATGGCTCTGCGATGATGATGCCGCCCCGTTGGTGGTGGCTGCCGCTCGCGCTCGCGCGCCACGGCCCGCCGCCGCGGCCCGTCGCCGACGACGCGTCCGGTCGCTGCCCCGCGCCGCGCAACTGCAGCGCGCCGCCGGCGGCGACGGGCGCCGTGCACGTGATGGCGAGCAAGGCCGGCTGGGGCGGCCACGACAACTACTACCACTACTTTTACGGGCGGCTCGTGCCCCTGCTCCACTGGTTCGCGGCGACGGCGCCGGGCCGCGGCGACGCGGTCGTCGTCAACGACGCGGACATCCGGCCGCGCGAGCTCTGGACGCCCTACCTGCTGGAACGCGTGCTCGCGCCGCACCTCTGCCGCGCGGCGCCGCCGCGCGTGCTCCACCTCGCGCAGGGCCGCAACGACAGCGCGATCGCCGCGGCGCTGGCGGCCGCGGGCCTGCCCGTCGGCGACGTGCGCGTCCACGCGTTCCAGGTCGGCATGGACGTGTCCCTGTACGGCTGCGGGTCCCTGGGCGCGGCGGCGAAGGCGACCCTCGCGGCGCAGATCGACGCCGCGCGGCGCCTCGCCGTCGCCGCCTGCGGCTGCTGCGCGAGGCGGGCCGGCGACGCGCTCGTCGTCGCCGTCCTCGAGCGCCACGAGGGCCAGCGCTTCTCCAAGGGCGGCCCGCGGACGGTGCCGAACCTCGGCAACGTCGCGGCGGCCCTGCGCGCGCGCGCGGCCGCGTGGGCCTCGGAGCTCGGCGCGGCCGTCGACGTCGTCCACGTCGAGTTCCAGGCCATGAGCCACTGCGCGCAGTGGTGCGCCGTCGACGGCGCGGCCGTCGTCCTCGGCCAGCACGGCGCGGGCCTCGCGAACGCGGCCTTCCTCCGGGGCGGACACGCGGGCCTCGTCGAGATCGCGCCCGAGCCCATGGCCTTCAAGACCCTGTTCCACTGCGTCGCGGGCCTCCGCGGGAGCCACTACGGCCGCGTGCTCCAGGACTCGGCCACGGCGCCCGTCGACGTCGACGCGACGGCGGACGCCGTCGAAACCGTGCTGCGGCGCGCGGCGGCCAACGCGACGCCCGCGGACCGCTACCCGGACACGAAGCTCAGCGCGCACATGCGGACGCACTGCGCGCCGCGGCGCGAGGCCCTCCGCGCGGGCTTCAGCCCCGGCTGGCGGCGGCGGATCGCGTGCTAAAAAGAACACGGACTCGCGGCGCGTCCGCGCGCGGCGCCGCGCGCTCCCAAAAAACCCCTTACTTGTGGCGCCCCTGGCTCTTCCGCGCGGCGTCGATCATGAGGCGGTGGAACGCGCCGTAGTCGTCGAGGGCCTGGACCGCGCGGACGAAGTCGCCGTAGTTGTCGTCCTCGAAGAGGAAGCCTTCGCCGCCGTCGAGCGCGTCCCGCACGTCGCGCATGAAGAGCTCCGTCGTGCCACCTGTGTGCAAATCAACCAGTGGAATGGACGCGTCCAGCAAAACTTCAAACCTCTCTCTCTCGGCCAAATCGAAGTCGATTCGGCTGATTTTTGGACGAATCGATCGCTCTCGTCGAGTTCTCGAAGCAGAGCCGAAGAGCTTGTGTCCACCTCTTCGAATACGCGCACATTGAAGTCGGGTTGAAAATTTGATTTGCACACAGCGTGCCGCCGTTCTTCGCGACGATCGCCGTGAGGATCTCGTCGACGATGTCCTTGTAGTCGTCGTGGACGCGCGCCCACCGGTCCATGGCCTTGATGGGCGAGCCCGCGCCGGTCGCGTCGCCGTCGGCCGCGTCCAGGAAGTCCGCCGCGTTGGCGGCGACGAAGCGGCTCAGCTCGCTCTCGGGGCCGAAGAGGTGCGTCGCCGCGTCGACGGCGACGAGCATGAGCAGCTCGTTGCGCTCGAAGTCGGGGTCGGCGCCCTTGGCCTCGCCGCCCTTCGACTCGTCGTCCTTGCTCTCGCTCCGCGGCATGGCGGCGCTCCGCGGCGCGTCGGCGCGGCAGCCTGTCTGGGCAGCGCGGGGGCGGCGTCAAACATGAGTTTTGAATCATCAACAAATGTTCAATTAGGTGCTTAA
>NW_008705661.1:0-969 GCF_000186865.1 Aureococcus anophagefferens
GCCGAACTTGTCAACGAAGCTTTCGTAGCCCGGTATGGCCATTTTGGTACCATTGTTCAACAGGACCCATGTGTCCTTACTCTCATTTGATAGACACCTCGCATGACATATATCCACTATGCAATTGTTTTGATCCGCTGCGATTCTCGTCCCTAAAACGCCAGGGTGTTGGCAACCTGCCACTCTGTGACAATGGGCAAAATCACTAGCGGTGACCTTGAACAAATGTTGATCATAAGTCTCGGAAATTCCGGGTGGAGCGAGAGTCCAGCCCCAAACAATCTTGCTCTCTGGGTCGAGCTGAATCATCTCTGTTTCGTTGAAAGCCTTTGCTATGAAACCGTCGACTGGCTTCCCTCCACCTTCGGCTTGTTTCCGCGCATATTTTTGTCTTTCAGCCCAAGACGATTTACACAACTTTATATACTCACTTTTGAATTGCTCTGGCGTTTTAATTACAAGTTCGCAATGCCAACCCAATTGCTCGAACGCCGCCACAAGGCAGGGTAGTAAGTGCAGCATCTCCTCAGGTGGTGCACCTACTATCCATGCTACATAGTCCTGCTTGAACCTCCCTAACCACGAGTCACATAAAGTCCGATTGACTTTCGGTTGCAGGTGCTCCCTTAGAACTGCTGACGAGAAAGTTTTTGTGTTTATCTGATGGCCGAGGTGTGCTACAACCTATGGAAGAAATGGTCATAAACTTTTTTGAAAAAAGGGGGGGGCTATTCACTGGGAACAGGTCGATATTCTTGTACGCAATGGAGCCTTTCTGTTTCGTCCTCTTGAGATCGGTACGTCTGCATTGCTGGTCAGTGCATTGTGAGCACTTCCAATCCCGTGCTTTTGAGTCATACTTGAAAATGATGGAACAACATTGTGATTCACAACCATACTTTGTGATTCGCTTGGTCTCTTCATCATGCGCCACCTGCTCTCCTGCTGGGTCATTGTGCGGTGTCTCGT
>NW_008705661.1:2641-4327 GCF_000186865.1 Aureococcus anophagefferens
CTCCTCATCCTCCTCATGCGAATTCGTTTTAAGTTTCTTTGAAGGCGGACATTCGGGGTCAGGTTCTGGTGCTGGCTCGGGTTCGGGTTCAGGTTCTGGTGCTGCCTCGAGCTCAAGGTCTGGCCCGGGTTCAGGTTCTGGTGCTGCCTCGAGCTCAAGGTCTGGCCCGGGTTCAGGTTCTGGTGCTGGCACCTGCGGAGCAGTTTCAAACCCTGTGCCCTTTCGCCGCTTCTCGTAGTGCTGGTCTATTATTCTTCTCGCCTTGGCTTCGCATCCCTTTACCCAGCCGTGCGGAAAGTTCCGCTTAGTAACCCGGATTTCCGGATGAGCAGTGAGGAAGTCGCGGAGCTCTTGTTTACCCCATTCATTGTACCCTACTGGCGGAGACAACTCGGAATGTCGAGGATGACTTGGTTCCATTATACTACTATCGCCCTCGCTTCCAATATAGAATCCCGCTCGGACAAAAAAGTCGGGGTCACCGAACAAAAGATCGTGACGCCTACTTTCATGGACTCGGGAAGCGTGGATTGCTGCCCACAGATGGAGCCACCTTTCAAAAACAAGGGATGTGGGAAATCGAAAAATCCTCAATGTATTACGCTATGAAAAGAATTATTGATTTGTAAATACACTATATATGCGACTCCTCGAACTATTTTCAGGCACTCACAGCGTTGGGAAAGTGGCAAAAGAAATGGGCTGGGAGGTGACCTCTTTGGACCTGCGGAACGCTGACATCAACTGCGATATTATGAATTGGGACTATTCCCACATTCCCGCAGGATACTACGACGCTATTTGGAGTTCGCCCCCTTGCGAGAAATTCTCTCATCTCCGCCGTTTTGGATTGGACGCAAGTTGAAAGCCTTTGGAGACGTGCCCGTGACTCCCGAGATGCTCAACGAGGATATGGTGGCAAAAGGTCTACCAATTACCGCCCCGAATCGCCCGTATTTTAAATCCCCCCCCATTAGCCCCATCCCCAATAGCCCCGAATATCCCAGTGTAGGTTCAACAGCAACGCAAATCGGCACCGTGAAGCACACGTCAACATGAAGTATCCCATTTTGTTGAAGTCAAGGTGAAGGCAAGTTGAGGTGGTATATCATATGATATCCGCCCCATAACCCCCGCCGATTTACCCCCGCACGGGGGTTAAACAAGGCGGGGGTTATGGGGCGGATATCATAATATGGGGCGGATTCCATATGGGCGGGGTGAAGCGCCCTGCCTTACGCGCGCGGCGCGCCTGTTTTGTTGCGCTGCCGCTCATCACACAACCTTGACTCGCTTCGCCTGGCTTCATGGGGCCGCGGGCGGCGCGACGGGCTTGTACATGAGCGTCGCGTCGCCGACGGCGTGCTTGAGGCCCGCGGAGAAGGACGGGTCGACGTTCTGCTTGGCCTTCATGGCGGCGCTCATGACGGCGTGGTGGGCGAGCAGCGCGTCCGTGTAGTCCTCCTTGGTCTTGAAGGGCGAGCCGGGCGTGCCGAAGGGCTTGCAGCGCTGGCAGAGGCAGTAGTTCGAGATGAGGTCGATGATCTTCGCGCAGTGCTCCTCCTTGGTGTTGATCCAGCGCGTGATCTGGTTCAGGACGAGCGGGCCCTCGGACATCTTGCCGTAGAGCTCCTGGATCTGCGCCATGGCCTTCTCGATCGTCGCGCACGCCTCGAGGAGCTCCGC
>NW_008705661.1:4946-6980 GCF_000186865.1 Aureococcus anophagefferens
GTGCCCATGTACCTCCAGCACGGCTTCCGACCGTGTCGACGGCCGCGGCCCTGCACTCCTCGGGCGCGCTCCGCTACATGGTCGACCACGCGCCGTTCACGCTCGACGCGCTCTGCGGCGCCCTCGACCTCCAGCCGGGCTACGCGCAGTCCGGCGTCCACACGCTCCTGTCCCTGGACCTGCTCGTGGAGCAGGGGCCGGGCGCGTACCGCCTGGGCCGCGACTTTGCGGACTTCGCGAAGCTGCCGTTCGACGCGATCGCCGAGTACCTCGCGTACGACTTCGCCAAGGTCTTCGACGCCGACGATAATAGTTTTTTCGCGAAGATCGACCTCGGCGGGCCCAAGCAGCCGCGGATCCAGGTGCTCCTCGAGAGCTTCTACCTCGCGCCCATCGTCATCTACCTCCGCATGTACGTCCAGGGCACGTCCGAGGCCTTCAAGACGACGCATCTGGACCTGAAGGAGTCGTCGCTCGGGCCGTCGGTGACGACGATCTTCCAGGGCCTCGACTGGATGGCCAAGACGTCGAACAAGCTGACCTACAAGGGCACGTACGTCCTCGCGACGGCGCTCAACGCGGGCGTGCCCATCTCCTACTATCCCATGTTCCAGGAGCTGCCGAAGATTTTGAAGGGCGACGGGTCCATCTTCGCGGCCCAGGAGGCCGACGGCCACGAGGTCCACGTCGACCGCGTGCTCAACGTCATCGCGTCGGGCGCGCAGCACAAGCGCTTCTTCGAGCACATGTGCAACGGCGTCTTCGTCCGCGTCTTCGACGATCTGCCCCTCGAGGACCAGCCCGCGGCCGTCGCCGACATGGGCTGCGGCGACGGGCGCCTCCTGCTGACGCTCTACGAGTACGTCCGGGACCACACGAAGCGCGGCAAGCACCTCGACAAGTTCCCGTTCACGGTCATCGGCATCGACTTCAACTACGAGTCGCTCGACGTGACCAAGGAGACCCTCGGGTCCCGGAACATCCCCTTCGAGGTCCAGTGGGGCGACATCGGCGACCCCGACGCGGCCATGGACGAGCTCGAGAAGCGGGGCTTCCCGCGCGACAGCGTGCTCCACGTGCGCACGTTCATCGACCACGACCGGCCGTACATCGCCCCGAAGCGGCCCGGCGACGACTACGCCATGTACGCCCACGGCGTCTACAACAAGAACGACGGCACCATCATCGACCCGTCGACGATGCTCCAGTCGCTGGTCGAACACCTCGAGCGCTGGAGCGACGCCGTCGGCGTCCACGGCATGTGCATCCTCGAGGCGGGCCAGCTCCCCGCGCGGCTCGCGGGGCAGCACATGGAGCAGTGCGTGAGCCTGGCGTTCGACAACTGCCAGAGCCTGAGCCACCAGTACCTCGTGCCGCTCCCCCAGTGGCTGCTCTGCGCGGCGGGCGCGGGCCTCTTCCCGGACGTGACGTCGCTGCGCGCGTTCCCGGACAACGTGAGCCGCATCATGCTGAGCCACTTCAAGCCGCGGGGCTACAAGGTGCGCCACGCGCGGCCGAGCGACCTGACGCGGTGCCTCGAGCTCGAGGCCAAGTCCTGGGACCCGGACATGCGCACCGCGGCGTCGACGGTCGAGCGGCGCTTCGAGGCGCTTCCGACGTGCAACTTCGTCATGACGCGCGACGACGTCGTCGTCGGCGTCGTCTTCTTCCAGTTCCTCGACGACGTCGACGCGCTCCTGCGGAGCACGTGGAAGAAGAAGGACGCGCTCGGCAAGGAGTCGGGCCCGCGGATCCAGCTGCTCGACATCTTCGTCGACTCGCAGGTGTCGTCGACGATGGGCGGGTCCATCGGCCAGGAGCTCCGGGACTTCGTCATGTGCTACGCGTGCGTGCTGCGGAACGTCACGGAGATCTGCGGCGTCACGCGTGCGCGCAACTTCCGCGCGTTCGCCGACAAGGGCGAGACGTACGAGACGTACTGCCTCCGGAACAACGGCGTCCACGACAGCGGCCTCGCCCTCCACTCGCGGGCCGGCGCGACGCTCCACAAGGTCGTGCACAACTGGCGGCCCG
>NW_008705661.1:8249-14246 GCF_000186865.1 Aureococcus anophagefferens
CGAAGCGCGGCAAGCACCTCGACAAGCACCCGCTCACGCTCATCGGCGTCGACTTCAACGACGAGTCGCTCGAGGTCACGAAGGCGACGCTCGCGCGCGCGGGCGTGCCCTTCGAGGTCCAGTGGGGCGACATCGGCGACCCGGCCTTCGTGGTGGAGGCGCTGGAGAAGAAGGGCTACGCGCGCGACTCCGTGCTCCACGTGCGGTCGTTCCTGGACCACGACCGGCCCTACGTCGCGCCGAAACGGGACGCGGACGCGTTCCGCATGTACACGCGCGGCGTCTACGTGAGGAACGACGGCGACGTCATCGCGCCCAAGACCATGCTCCAGTCCCTCGTGGAGCACCTCGAGCGCTGGAGCGACGCGGTCGGGTTCCACGGGCTCTGCGTGCTGGAAGCCGGGCAGCTGCCGCCGCTCGTCGCGGGCTACGAGATGGAGCGCTGCGTGAGCCTGGCCTTCGACTGCTGCCAGACTTTGAGCCACCAGTACCTCGTGCCGCTGCCCCAGTGGCTCGTCTGCGCGGCGGCCGCGGGCCTGTTCCCGGACGCGCACTCGCTCCGGACGTTCCCGGAGTCCGTGAGCCGCATCATGCTGAGCCACTTCAAGCCCCGGGGCTACAAGATCCGCCACGCGACGCTCGACGACCTCGACGCCGTCGTCGCGCTCGAGGCGGGCTGCCGCGGCCTCGAGCTCCGGACGCCGCGGAGCGTGCTCGAGAAGCGACTGAAGGAGCGCGCGCGCTTCAACTTCGCGCTCCACGAGGGCGGCGCGCTGCTGGGCGTGCTCTTCTTCCAGTTCGTCGACGACATCCCGACGCTCCTCGAGTCCCAGTGGAAGGACCGCGACAAGCTGGCCGTGCCGGAGTCCGCGGCGACGCACGCCATGATCCTCGACGTCTTCGCGGACGACGCCGCGGACTCGTCGCTCCGCGGCGCCGTCGCCGCGGAGCTCCTCAACTTCCTGCTCTGCTACGCGCGCGCCCTCTCGGCGAACGTGGCCGAGATCTGCGGCGTCGTCCGCGCGGCGCGCTTCAAGACGGCCCCGAAGATCGGCGACGGGTCCTTCGAGGACTACGTCTTCACGGACAACGGGGCCCACGACCCGGCCCTGGCGCTCCACGCGGCCGCGGGCGCCAAGGTCCAGGCCATCGTCGACAACTGGTGGCCCGAGGACGGCGACAACGGCGGCAGGGGCGCCTACGCGACCTACGTCGTCGGCGCGCCGCCGTTCCTTAACGATTGTGTCCTGGATGAACGTCTTTGCCCAGGGAAGTAAACAAATAGCCCAGGGAAGTAAACAAATAGCCCAGGGAAGTAAACAAATAAATGAATCAAACTAAATATAAAAGTCTAGCTGATATTTACACGAGGCGTCCGCGTCGATGCGGGCAGCCTGAAGACGATGGGTGCACCTCATGCATGACGCTCTGCCGGCGACGCGTGACGCCGCCTCGCCGGAGGAGGTGGCGCCGCTTGCAAGGAGACGCAGAAGGTAGTTCTCACAACATCGATGCCATTACCGCGGCACTCAACTCTCTTTCGCCGGACGTTCTTCGCCCACGCAACTTCTCGCAACCGCCACGCGTAATTGAAACTGAATCCTGCGGTGCCTGCAAAATGAGCTGAGAACTAGCTACAGAGGAACAAAGAAACTCAGTCCCGGGGTTGTCAAGTTCGTGTTTATTCGGATGACGATCATCGCCGGGGAATCCCGGTCTTCCGTTCTCTGCTTAGCTCGAGGCACATTCCCATTGTCGAATCACCAACCATACCATGACATTCGTGCTAGGGTTTTTGGAGATTGACTTCAACATCAACCTATACCTCAAGCAGTCGGTTCCCGAGGCCATCCTGATGGCGAGAGTAGAATGACCTGCGATAATAATATCTCAGTATCATTCTCTCTCTCTCCTTCGGCAGTTCCCTGGATCATCAGAGGTAACCTGCAAACACCCCCCCACTGGGCCCCAGATACTGCTCGATGCGCCACGGCTGGGCCGACTTCGTGCGGTGCCGCGACAGTGCACACTTGTTTTGAGGGACAGCGGTTTGCCGAGGCGAGCCCACGCTCGCGTGCGGATGTAATTTTCGGCATAGTCTGGGTACATCGAGCGAGATATCTGGTCTGGTCTAGTCTCGGCTCGGTCTTCACTCTGAGATCCAAGAGCACAGAAGGTTATCAGACAAATCTCCGCTTGTTGTGGCTAGCGTACAAAGGTACCCAAATCAAGAGTACCTTGCTTGCCCTCAGTATAGTCTGCTGCGGCATAGAGGGCACGTGACAGCGCATATGAGCCTGGATCTTTTGTCCTTGAATCGACACTAGCCGAGCTGCATCGTTGCGTGACGCTCGGAGACCGCTCCTGTATGAAAAGAGTGACAGCCGGTTCGTTAGAAGGCAAAGAGGCTTCGTGGTTGGCGCGGTGTACCCAGCCGTGCGGGAAGACGAAGCTCGTATTTTGCGTTGTTCTATAGCATTCAGTTGCCTGAATGGGGCAGCCGTCAATAAGGATGGTCGTCCCGATGTCGTCGCAGCCTCGCCCACGTGCATCGAGGTCAATGGCGGCATCGTGACTGAGAGCGCTCATGAAGGCTTTGACTCCCAGGTTGGGAGTATATACCGTCGTGGCTAAGCCATGCTTGACAGCGAAGCTTGCGAATGTTCCAACATGGTCGTGCACGTTGAACGTTTCGCACCGAATCGTGTCTCGATGGAGCATCGTCTGGAAGACGTGAAAAAACACAATCATCTTGTCTTTGTGAGCGTTACGTCTCGAAAGGTGCAGGAGCTCGAAGTCAAAGAAATCACAAATTGTAGTGTACTTGGTTGAGACATGCAGCTTTGCACTGGCTGCATGCTCTCGTAGGAGCTTTGCGAGCACATCCCACCGGCCAAGCACGCGGACTATCGTATTCATCTTGCGATACTTGCAGCTTTCGCGTGACTCATTACGATGACGGCATGGCTTCCAAAGTTCGTCTGATGCAACGTGCTCCACAGCGGCGACAGAAAAGTCATTCGAGACGATGACACGTTCCAGTCGAGCTCGCATCCTTGGGCACTCTCCACGGTCTGGGTTACTGTACTTTTCTTCGAGCCATTTTGCATCAGCTATGATGAACTCTGTTGCCATATCATTAAAAAATGGGGTCCATCTACCACCTAGGTTTGCTGTTGTGGGCACCTGCTCGATTCTCGGAATGGCATGTGAAGCACGTGCGGGGGCAACAACCACGCCACGGCGGTGTAAATACTGAAAGTCAGCCCAAGGGCTTGTCGGTTGCCACGCCGAGTCATTCCGAGAATTCATGAAAAATGCTGCGGCCCCTACACATGCTTCCTTAAACGAATTCTCGGGCTCGAGTACAGATTTTGGTCTGTCCGCGAGGTCCGAACAGAAGAGCGATACAGTGACTAATAAAATCGATTTTCTCATAACACGACGGCGCATGCCCTGACAAATCCTCAATCCGGCTACAGCGGCAGCTAAACGGTTTGATTGAGTTGCTGCTGGACCGAGCTAGAACCACGGAGAATGGCCTTCGTGGTTGAAATTGGCCGGGGGTTGGTGACGAAGCCGTGCGCAAGGTGCTCCGGGGGACAGCCGTCGATCGAGGCCTCCCTAACGCGATCGCCGGGCGCGTGGGCCCGAGCCACAATCCGCGGCCCACCATTATCAAAATGAGCAATGTATACAACAGTAGCACAGTCGCCGGACAGTGCACCCAGAGACCCCTAGGCTAGCCCCACTAGGGTAACACCCAGTGTGCCACCTCCTACGGGTTATGGGTTGTTCCGCCGTGCTACCACTGCCCCCCGTATAACGGGGCTACCTGCAGCACGGCCGAGCCTCCCGGGACACCCGTTCCCGAGGCTCGGAGCGCCAGCGCCCGACAGCGTCCGCGCGCCGCGACCGCGACGCGCACGTCCTCCGAGAGCGTCCGCTTCGAGATCTTCACGGACGGCCACGACGACCACGCGGCCACCGAGGCCGCGTGGGGGCGAGCAAATCCGCTCCTCGAGATTGTATGGCACGTAGGTGGATCGCCCATCAAAGCGATCGACGCTATGATGGACGCGGACGTGCTGCTCGTCTCTTCGAGCAGCTTGGTCCAGGCCGCGGCCGCGTACAGCCTCGGCGTGCTCGTCGACGTGGGCATGCAGAGTGGAATCGCTGTGACGACCCAACTCGGACGTCGCTTCGTGCCTGCCCACCGGGAATTCCCCTCCGCAGAAGGCCCGCGCGTGATTCAGGGCGCCCCGGCGCCCCCACGCTGCACCTGCCGCGCCGCGAATCAGAGCTCCTTCCTCGTCGAAGCGCTCTGCGCGGATGAGCTGCGGCGACTCGGGGGACACGCGTTTTGCGCTGAAGCTCGCAAAATCGTCGCGCGCGGAGCGCCTTCTTACGCCGAACCGGGGCAGGACATCTTCTGCTGGCCGGAAAGAGACGTTCACGACGGTACGTGGGCCGACGAGGTCGCGAAGCGAGTCGAGGAGGTGCTCGCGCTCAAGAGCTAGACGGAAAATGGAAAAGTGAGATGGGGCTGCTGTATGCGGTCTCCAAGGCGCGGGTCCGCGCAGGGCCAATAGCACTCGCGCCGCTTTATCCGCTGGGCTGGGATGACCACCGGCGGGACGGCCGGGAAACTTGGCGCTGGTGCTGCTGGGTCTCGGAGCACCTGTTCACGATACAGAGAGGTTCCCCAAACGCTCCCCCAGCCGGGGAGTTTCACCTGACTTGCAGTCAGGCATTTTCGCGCTACAGAGAGCGTTTAGCGCATAGGAGATGGAACATTTCCCAACCACCTAGGAGGCGGTTCGATGGGCTATGGGCCCACTGTGCTAGCACACTGCGTAGCACAGAGTCGAGGCGCCGGAGCGGCAGCCTCGGGAGCGACCAGAGCGTCGCCACACCGCCGCAGAGCGGGCGGCGGCGAAGCGCGCCGCCGGCGGTCCGCCGCGGCCTGGCAATGGCCGGCGACGACGACTTCGACGACGGCGGAGGTGGAGACCATCGTCAAGACAACAGACCCCCCATCCGATCCGGGGAGGGTCCACCACGCTCCCCTGGAGCCAGCCTGTAAAACGCCGCTGCGCATACTCAAAATAGAATACGAAGAATGAATTGATCTCGTCGACCGACAAGCCGTTACGTATCAATTTATTGAACTGAACTGCTAAATCGCGCATACCGCCCCGGTCCCATGGTGAAATCTCTGACCACCACTTGTCAAGCACTTCCTCCAGAAATGTCGTTATAACCCACGCATGGCCCTTGAAGCCCATGACTGCTCGCTTATCCTTAGCTGCTACGTCTATACCGTCCAGGTGACCGATGCAAAAAGTCTGATCCTGCTTGGCCCACTGACATACGATGCTAGCCAGATGCCACTCGGCGAACAATCCGTTTACGATCGAGCCCAATAAAGAGTCCTCTCTCGATGGTGATTTCGACGCTGAGTAAGCGCCCGGCATTATCTGGCTGACAACCACGCTCGACGAGACCTGCATAGATGCTGTCTCCGCATGTTGCTGAGTGTCGGTTCGCATGGATGGGAACAGGGGACCATGCCCCATTTGCGGGACTTTGCTCGGAAAATCGCCCCGAGACCTCCCCACCCGCAACAAATCCTCTGCGCCTTGCACTCCAGCACCCATGTCCCGAAGCACGCGCGCCGTCCGAGCGCCCGGCTCACTGGTGCTCTCGAGCAAGTGCTTAGAATACGCCTGGCCGGTGCCCGTCGTCACCGCCTCCCACACCTGAGAGCCCAGGTTTGCTACCTTAGTCGATGCATCTGCGATTTTGACCAAACCGTCTCCGCTCTGCTGAGACGTTCTGATGACTTCAGCCAGCTTGGCGGTGACGTGACCAAACACCGCCTGCTGAGGCGCCTGCGGGCCGTCCGCAAACATCGCGCTTATCATCTCCTCGTTCATCCCGATGCTCGAAATAGCCCGCTCCACCGCAGCCGCTTGACGTCAAGGTATAGGATCG
>NW_008705661.1:16806-17850 GCF_000186865.1 Aureococcus anophagefferens
CGTCGTTGGTTGCTTTCCACAATTCCCCAAAAAGGTCATCAGGCGTCACAATGTCGCCGACGTGGACTGCTGCTTGCAGAAATGTGCTCTATTACGGCACTATTCGCAGCTTGAATAAGAGAGCGGCGTACAAATTTGCTCGCTCCTCGAGCGCGGATGCAAAGACGGTCAAATCTGATGCCCTGGAATCATGTGGCATGGGGTCAACTAGCACCAAACTCACAGGCCGCATCGAATTCGAGATTTTATTGATTGAGAGAGCGAGTAGCGCACCAAAGGAGTAGCCTACGAGGCGCACGCCTCTTCCAGTGAGTCATTGCGAAAGCGCCGCAGTATGGTGTCTAGCTCAAGCATCAACATCGACAAATTATTATTGCTCACCAGAGGTCAATTCAGGCGCTTGCAGGGCGATCAGCGTCTGGCCCACTGGTAGCAAAGGCAGTAAGCCTTCCCCATACTAAAAGCCCAGTCCGTCGTACATAATGACAATCGCAGCTGTCAGCAGAGCACCACTCCTCAACGTGCCAATGAATGTATCAGAGACCTGCTTGATGACCCGGAACCTATGGAACTCGGACCTTGTTGCATAGCCCAACTCCCAAGCTAGTAGTTTAGCCGCTGGGGAGATAGAATAAGAAGAGTTCTTCAATTTCCACTTGTCGGCCAAACTGTGCGTGCGATTGTTTGAAATCAAAGAAGAACTCAAATGTTCACGCGGCCAAATGTGAACCTTGCGTCAATGCCTCAATTCTTGAGCAGCTTGGGGTCCGTTGCAGCCACACCAGCATCGATGGAAAACGATTGTACGGCGCTAGTGTCATAGGGGTTTGCCATTTGAAGCTCAAATTCAAGTCCCAGAAAGTCGGATATGGCGCTCAGTACATCAATAGGTCAGCAAACGAGATCCTCGTATCATACTCACGCACGCTGATCACCAGCAACCTCAGAAAACAACAGGATAATATTCTGATTGTGCGCAACCCACTCTGGCTCAGTAGTGCTCCATTCAACATCTGCTACTCTATTTGAAGAGCTAGATCTCTA
>NW_008705662.1:0-1116 GCF_000186865.1 Aureococcus anophagefferens
TGTTCCTTGGCGTTTCGCAGGTTTGCGTGCAGCATCATCAACCATGGCGCGTAACTGAGCCTCCTGGGCATTGATGTTTCGGTCCAAGCGCGCGAGCTCCGCTTCCCAGAACCGCCGGCGTCCCTCGAGCCAGAGCTCCGCGTGCAGCCGATGCAGGCCCACCTTATCCGCGCACGCCGCGAACGCGTCCAGCGCTTCGTCGCTTTCCGGCGGCACGACGTTTCTCGGCCCGCGGCGGCGCAGGTAGCTCACGACGCGCGCGAACGCGTCCGAATCGACGTCGAGGTACGCGTCGACCTCGCCCGGCCCCTCGTGGAGCTTCACGAGCATGGCCACGACGCTGTCCGGGAAACACGTCCAGGTCTCGCGCTCCGCCGTAAACAGCCGCTCGCCGGCGCGGATCGAGACGACCTCGTGCGGGTCGACCTCGTTGTCCCGCGGCGACGACGGCTCTTCGCCGCGCGCCCGCTTGCGGCTCTCGGCGCTCCGATCGGGCAGCATGCTCATCGCGCAGCCCGCGGCTGATTTCTATTTTAAAAAAAACACAACTTGCAGAGGCAACCACGGACGTTGCCGACGCTACTAGCGCTGCCCCCCCGGGCGGGGACGATGGACCTCGACCTCGCGGAGATCATCGACGACGGGGAGAGCGGCGCCCCCGACTACGACGTCGACGACGACTACGAGCGCCAGTACCTGCGCGTCCAGCACGACTTCGACAAGCTCACGACGAACTACCGGCGCCTCCAGACGGTCAACGAGGCCCTGAAGCGCCAGATCGAGCAGCAGCACACGCAGCTCGCCGAGTACCTCAAGGCGAAGAACGACGCCGAGCGCGTCGCCCACGAGTCGGAGCTGCGCATGGCGAAGATGGCGAAGAACGCGGAGATCGACGCGCGCGCGCGCGAGGGCCAGGTGAAGCGCGTCCGCGTCATGGAGCACCAGATGAAGGAGGTGCTCGAGGAGAGCGACAAGGAGCGGCGCCAGCGCGCCGTCGCCGAGGAGAAGACGGCGGAGCTCCACAAGGCCCTCAACCGCGAGCGCGCGCAGCGGCTCCACGACCTCCACCAGAATTTCCGCATCGCGGGCACGTCCGCGGAGGCGCTGCGGCGCGAG
>NW_008705662.1:5789-7448 GCF_000186865.1 Aureococcus anophagefferens
TTCGACGAGCGGCGCGAGCTCCTTCAGGGTCACGCACAGCGCCTTGAGCGTGCGGCGGAAGCCCTCGGAGCCCGGCGCGACGTCGCCGACATCGCGCGGCCCGCCGACGCCGGAGACGGACCAGAGGAGGACGTCGAGCGCGTCGCGATCCGTGGCGTAGGCCGCGCCGAGCTTTGCGCGGTGCGCCGCCTGCAGCTTGAGGAAGAGGTCCGCGCCGGCCTCGGGGCCCGAGCCGCCGATGATGCCCACGCGCGGCTTGCGGCGCGTCACCTGGGCGGCCATTGCGTTTGCGGTTGCAGAGGGCTAGCGGTTTTGCAGCGGCAGCGACTCAGTGGCAGCGACTCAATGCTCGTCCATGCCCTCAAAGACAGCAGCACCAAAACAGCACCAAAAACATTTTTTGCCACAGCGACGCGATGGCGAGCGCCTAGCCTCTACCCGTACGTAAAACGGCCATGAGCAGCCTGAGCTCGTCCTACGCCAAGTGGGACGCCATGGACGTGAGCGACGACGAGGAGCAGCGGTGGCAGCCGCCGCGCGACATCGACGTGCCCCTGAACATCACCGACGACGACCTCGCGACGCCCCAGTTCGCGAGCCCCGAGGACGCGGCGCAGGAGGCGGCGCGCGTCAAGGCCATGAGCGACGGCGACCGCGCCAACTGGCGCGCCGCCGGCTGGCTCCACTCCCGGGCCGGCGACGCCGACGAGGCCGGCGAGTGCGCGCGGCGGAGCGCGGTCCAACGCCGTGCCGAAAAAAGCAGACTTCAAACCTCTCCAGCTCGGTCAAATCGAAGTCGATTCGGCTGATTTTTGGACGAATCGATTGCTCTCGGCGGGTTCTCTACGTCGAAACTGTCGACTACGCTCACATTGAAGTCGGGTTGCAGATTTGATTTCGGCCCAGGTCCACGACGAGCTCGAGTCCGTCGCGTCGGAGCGCGACTGGCAGGAGCGCTGGTCGTCCGACGGCGAGAAGCGGCGGCGCATCGTCGAGGCGCGGCTCCGGCGGACGCCGGCCATCGGCGCGGAGGTCAGGCTCCCGCCCTGCGCGGGCTTCGACTTCCCGAGCGCGCTCGAGATCCTGTGGTGCTGGGGCGAGGCCGTCTGCCTGTTCCACGCCGCCGCGTCGACGGCGCTGGGCGCGGCGAAGAAGCCCGGCGCGACGACGCTCGACGACCCGCACTGGAAGGTGAAGCTCGGCGGCTGGAGCCGGGACGACGCGCTCGACGACTTAAGGCGCGACCTCGACGACCTGCGGGGCGACGTCGCGGGCCCGGACGAGGACTGGGTCAACGCCGACGCGCGCCGGCGGCGGGGCGTCCGCGCGAAACTCGACCCCGGCGCGGGCGCGGGCGCGGAGACCTGGCGGGACTGGGTCGCGCTCTGCTCGAAACGCTACGCGCCCTTGGCCCTCCACCTCCCTTCCGTCCTCTCCGCGGTCTTCGACGCGACGGACGCGGCCATCGACGCGGTCCTCGACAAGGACGGCGCCCTGCTCCTGAGCCAGCTCAGCGTGGGCCTCCAGTTCCTCGCGCGGCAGCTCGAGGGCGTCACCGTCGCGCTCTTCGTCGACGGGCCGGAGACGCTGCGGCGCCGCGTCGACGCGGGCGACTACGCGGCGTCGGCGTCGGCCTTCGCGGAGATGTGGGAGGCGACC
>NW_008705662.1:9941-11390 GCF_000186865.1 Aureococcus anophagefferens
CTCCAATCCGGGAGGTCCCCGGCGGCGGCGGCGCCGCGCTTCCGGGACGACGCGCGCGCGACGGCCGCCGCCAACGCCGGCGCGTCGGCGGCGACGGCGCGGCGCCAGAGGCCGTCGAGGTCGACGGCCGCGGCCGCGAGCGCCGCGGGGAGGTCGTCGGCCTCGCCGACGCCGCGCCACTTGCGCGAGAGGAGCAGCGGGAGCCAGACGTCCGCCGCGCGCGCGGCGCGCGGCCCGCGGTCCGCGCGGCCCGCGAGGCCCGCCGCGAGGGCGCCGTCGAGGGGCGGCCAGAGCGCGCCGGCGGCCCGGAGCAGCGGCGCCGCGGCCTTGCGGTCGCCGCTCAACAGCCGCGGGTGGTCCAGGAGCGCGGGCACGAGCGCGTGGCCTAGCGTCGCCGGCGGGAAACTCGCGAGGTCGTCGGCGAGCTTCTTCGGGAGGCCGCCGCCCCGCCGCCGCTTCTCTTCGAGGCACGCGTCGATGAGCGCGTCGGCCCGGCGCCGCAGCGCGTCGAGCTTCCGCCGCTGCGGCGCCCAGTACTCGTCGTAGAAGTAGGCCGCGAGCGCCGCGCGCGCGCTGCCGAGGACGCGCGCGCTCGGCAGGGCGTTGTGCGTCGCCGCGTGGCGCACGTCGACGAGCCAGCCGGGCAGGCCGCGCTGCTCCGCGAGGGCCGCGACGGACACGGCCTGCTGCCGCGTCTGCCCGGCGTCGACCAAACCGTTGACGCACCGCACGACGAGCATCGACGACGCGAGCCGGTCGCCGGGGCCGAAGGCCGCCGCGGCGAGGGCCGCGCTCGACTCCACGGCGTGGGGCACGCCGCCGCGGAGCTGCCAGCTCGCGACGCGGGCCACGCCGGCGGCCACCGACGGCGCGTCGCTCCCGTGGAGGGCCTCGCAGACCCAGACCCACTCGGCCCAGTCCGCCCAGGGCACGACGCGCGGGACCTGCGCCATCGCAGACTGGGGCGATGGAGCAGCTGGGTCAGGCGCGGAGGCTGGGCGCCAAGTCGGGCCGCACAGCCTTCGCTCGACAGCGCTCCGTCAACATGAAGTCTCGAACGCACGGTGAAGCGGACGCGTACTCGGCGATTACGCGTCCGCGAAGGTCGACGGTCGGCTCGCGCAGCAGTCCCAGGCCGGCGGCTCGTCGCAGAAGCGCTCGGGCCGGAAGGCGCCCGTGAAGGGCGTGTTCGGGCAGTGGCGGCACTGCTCGACCTCCGGCGGCGGGCACGCGTCGCCGTTGGACGGCGCCGGCGGGGCGGCCGCCGCCCGCGTCGCGTTCGCGGCCGCGCGGAAGTCGTTCGGGATGAGCTGCTGCGCCGGCTCGTCGAAGACGGCCCAGGTGTGGGAGAAGTAGGCGAAGACCGCGCGGACCGCGCGCCGCGCGGGCGAGTCCTGCTCCGCGAGCTGCGCCTTGCGGCGCGACGGCGCGCGCCAGGACATGTTCCGC
>NW_008705662.1:11569-13702 GCF_000186865.1 Aureococcus anophagefferens
CGTCCGCCGCGCCCGCGNCGCGCGTCCGTCGCGCGCAGAGGCGCCGGGCGCCGCGGTAGCTCCAGTCCCTGACTCTCGTAGTGCAACACGCGCCAGTCATTCGGGTCCATCGCCGCCGCGTCGCGCGCCATGGACGCCGCGTGCGCCGCGAGGAGCACGGCGTGGGCGTGGGCGTTGCCGTCGAAGAGGCCGTGGGAGAAGACGCAGCTCGTGAAGTCGCGCCAGAGCACCAGAACCCGCATGCCCGTGACTCCTTTTACGAGCGCGGAGACGTCGAGGCGGTCGCTCCGGAGCAGGCGCGCGTACGCGTCGTCGAGGGTCGCCTGCCAGGTCCCGCAGCGCCAGCACCGTTTGAGGTCGCCGCGCCGGTCGAGTCCGTAGCCCTTCCACGCGGGCGGGTAGCCGCCCGGGAAGCAGCTCTTGAGGTAGAGCGCCGCGAGGCGGTCCGGCGGGTGCAGCCGCCGCTCCGACGGGTAGGACCTGTGCGACGCGACGGTTCCCCCGGAAAATTCGCGACGGGACGCCGCGGTCGCGCTCCCAGCCGTAGAGCGCGTAGAGCGCGCAGCGCCGGCCCTGCCGCGCGGGGGGATGGCCGAAGAAGGGCATCTCCGTGCGGTCGTCGCAGTCCGTGCGGTGCGCGACGGTCACGAGCTGGACCACGGGCGCGAGGAAGCCGTTGACGACGCCGTGGTGGCCCGCGCCCTCGATGCCGGACACGAAGACGTCGAGGCGCTTGTACTTGCCATAGAGTGGCGTGCGGCGCCACTCCGCGGCCTGGTCCTTGATCTCGCAAATCCCTGGCGGCGGCGCGCCGGGCGCGCGCGCGTCCGCCGCAAACCGGCGCAGCAGCAGCAGCGCCGCGAAGAGGCGCATCGCCATCATCGGGCAGCGCTGCTAGTGCGGCAACACCATGCTGCCCATGGTTCGCACAGTGAAGTCAAGTCCTCGTCGTCGCCGCGCTCGTCGCGCAGGCCCGGCGCTTCGCGCTCCACGTCTCCGCCGCGCACGCGGCCGCGCTCCTCCTCTTCGACGTCGCCGTCGTCCTCGCCCTCAGCGACGCCGCCGCCGACGCCTTCTTCGCGCCCGACGCGCCCCGGGAGAGTTTTTTTTAAGAGCCGCTGAGGCTGTGCTTGCCGTCGCAAAGGGCTTCGTTGCTATTCGCTGCCCGAGGGTTGCCATATGCATCACATGACCCTTTCAGATTCGCAAACCTTGAATGTCAATGTTTAAGTCATTGAAGTCAAGTTGCCCGTTGGCGGTTCATCCGAGGTTTTCAAAAAGTCGATCTACGCCCCCTTTAGTAGTCGACGCCCTCGTCCTCGAGGACCTTCTTCGCGATGGGGAGGAACTCCTTCGTGCAGGAGATCGGGTGGTTCATCATGAGGCCGATGCCGCGGATGAAGACGCAGAGCCGGCTCGGCATGACGATCATGGGCACGACCTCGTCCCAGGGGTCCAAAGCGTACATCTTGTCCATGAACTGCTGGAAGTTGAGCCCGTCCGTGACGTCCTTGCCGTCGCGGTCGAGGCTGAACGTGAGCATCTTCACGCGGCAGAGGTCCGTGTTGTAGCGCGACCGCATCCCAATCTCCGCCGCGAGGCTCCGGAGCTTCGCGACGTCCTCCGTCGCGAGGGCGACGTAGCAGCGGCAGAGCCAGTGGCGCTCCGCGTCACTGAGGCGCTTCACCTGGCCGTAGTCGATGCAGCCGATCGCGCCGTTTTCCAGCAGCAGGAAGTTGCCCGCGTGGGGGTCGCCGTTGAAGAGGCCGTCGACGAGGAGCTCGTGGCCGTGGACGGCGCAGAGCGTCGACATGACGCGCGCGGGGTTGAAGTCGCCGAGCAGGGGCGCCGCGTAGGCCGGCAATTCCGCGCCGCGTACCCGCGCGGCCGCGCGCCGCAGGAAGACGCCGCAGTTGACCAGCGCGCAGCGGCAGCGGTCGGCGACGCGGAACGCGTCCAAAGCCAGCGCCGACGGCCCCGCGTAGGGCTCCGGGTAGCCCTCGCGCTCGAACTTGTCCACCATGCGCTTCTTCAGCGCTTCGAACGGCACGCCCTCGCGCGCGGCGGCCCGGTCGCCCAGGCGTTGGATGCCGTCGACCAGGTTCTCGCCCCGCATGTAGGACATGACCAANA
>NW_008705662.1:15235-16935 GCF_000186865.1 Aureococcus anophagefferens
CTTTTTCCGGACGCGCGCGCGCGGACACTCACGTTGAAGCGAACTTGAATCACTCTCGTGCCGCCCAGGCGCGGTCCGGGGGCGTCTACCGCGCGTCCGTGCCCATCTGCACGGGCGGCCTCCTGGCCCTCGCGCTCAAGCCCGGCGGCGGCGCCGACGGCCGGCCGGCGGTCTTCGCCGGGGGCGGCGACGGCGTCGTGCGGCGCGTCGACGGCTACGACATGCGCTGGCGGCTGACGGCAGTGTGGATTGCAAGCACTGGTTTGAGGGGTCCCCACCAAACTTCAGAACTCTCTATCTCGGCCAATTCCAAGTCGATTTGGCAGATTTTTGGACGAATCGATTGCTCTCGTCGCGTTCTCGAAGCGCGGCGAAAGAGTCTGGTCCAAACCGTTCGATTACGCGCACATTGAAGTCGGGTTGAAGATTTGGAATCCACACAGGCTGACGGACGAGGCCGCCGTCGACGGCGCGGTCGTCGCGATGTCGTTCGTCGACGGCGGCGACGAGCTGCTCGTGGGCACGGACAGCGGGCGCACCTACCGCTTGCTGGCGGGGGACCTGGGCCAGCCCGCGAGCCCGCTCACGGTGTCGCACGTCGGCGTGCCCCGCGACGTCGCCTTCGGGGCGCGGGCCGACGTCTTCGCGTCGTGCGCGTCCGACGGGGAGGTCGTCGTCTGGGACCTGTCGACCTACGACGCCATCGCGACGACGAAGCGGGCCTGCGCCGCGCCCAAGGGGCGGCCGGCCGACGCGGCGGAGCGGCCGCGGCGCGTCGCGCAATTCGGCGACGGCGCGACGTGTTTGGCGTGGGTCACGGACGTCGCGGTCGTCGCGGGCTACGGCGACTGCCACGTGCGCTGCTTCTCCGCCGCCGACGGGGCCCTGGAGTGGGCCATCCCGACGGCGCACCGCCGGCCCGTGTCGGCCATCGCGTGCCACGTGGAGCAGAAACTGGCGTACCTCGTGACGGGCTCCGAGGACGGGTCCGTCCGCGTCTGGAACCTGTCGACGCGCGAGGTCATGATGCAGTTCGCCGAGCACCACAAGGGCGTCACGGGCCTGGTGGTGGACGCGGCGGACCCGCGGCTCTTCCACTCGGGGGGGCTCGACTGCGCGGTCTTCACGCACGACCTCCGGTCCGAGAAGCGCACGGTGTCGCACATGATGCGCGAGGGCGCCTTCACGGGCCTGAGCCAGCGCAAGGACAGCGAGCGCGAGCTCATCACCTGCGACGCCAACGGCCGCGTCCTCTTCTGGGACTGCGACGTGCCCGAGCCCATTCTGGGGGTGTCGGTGGACGGCACGACCGTCGCCTGCGTCGCCGTGAGCCCCTCGGGCCGCTACTTCGTCCTCTGCCGCGACGAGATGCTCACGATCTTCGAGCTCGACGCAAACTCGGCGACGGCGCACCCGAAGCCCATCGCCGAGGGCTGGGCCCACAGCGCCAACGTCACCAAGGTCCAGTGGAGCCCGGACGAGCGCCAGCTCGTCTCCATCGGCGCAGATTCTTGCATCTGCATCTGGAACTTCTTCGGCACCTCCGACTAGGGGAATCCCGCGCCGCGACGCGCGCGCCGCCCTCAACGGCGAGGCTTCCTCGAGAGGGTAAGATTTTGAGCGATTTTGCCCTTGCCGCCTTGAGGTCGAGACGAGAGACGAGTACGAGCTCAAGTGAAGTCGCCGCGTAGTCATGTCGG
>NW_008705662.1:17782-19005 GCF_000186865.1 Aureococcus anophagefferens
CGAGGGGGGCATGGAGAACGACATGAACGCGATGCTCTAGGGGTCGGCTTAGCTAATTAGCCCGGATTTTGAGCGATTTTGCTTAGCCGCGGCGCAGGGAAGAACCGAAGGGGGAGAGAACAGCGAAGCGATTTTGCCTTTGCGACGCAAGGACGCGCGCGGTCAGAGATCATGGACCCGGAATTGATCAAGAAGAAGCGAGAGTACGAGGCGCGAAAAACCCGTACGAAGCTGGCGCTCAACATATGCACGATTTGCGGGAAGAAGGACGCCCGGCCCTGTAAAGGGTGCGGCACGACGGCCTACTGTTCGACGGACTGCCAACGCATCGACTGGCGCGACCGGGGCCACCGGAAGGTCTGCAAGAAGATCCAAGCCGCGGAGGCGGCGCGGGCGGAAGCGCCGACGCCCCCGCCGTCGCCGCCGCGGGACGTGTTCTACGGCCCCGCGCCGCGGTCGCACGCCGACGAGATCCGCACGCGCATCGCGGCGGAGCACGAGGCGGCTCGTGCCCTGCGGGAGGCGAACCCGGAGCGGGAGCCGCTGTCGGCGCGGTGGGGCTCGCGGTGCCCGATCTGTCTCGAGGAGTGGGACGTGAATACTGTGGGCGTGTTTCGCGTCTGTTGCTGCCGAAAGGTCTGCCGATCGTGCGAGGACAAGATCGACCAAAAAGCGTGTCCCCTCTGTCGCATACCGCGCCCAGAAAATACCGCGGAAAACCTCGCACGTCTTCGCCGCCATGTGGAGAACGAGGTGCCAGAAGCGATTACGCATTTGGGAAATGCGTACCGTGTCGGTCGGTTCAGCCTCGTGAAATCCGATAAGAAAGCCGGGAAGATTTACCGGCGCGCCGTGGAGCTCGGCGACGTGGACGCGATGGTATTCCTGGGGGAAATGCACGAGCTTGGAAGTGGCGTCAAGCTGGACAAGAAGAAGGCGGCGTGGCTGTTTCGCATGGCTGCGGACCGGGGCGACGCGGATGCGCAAAACAATTTAGGGCTTTTACTTTCCTCTGAGGAGAAACATGAAGAAGCGTTCCGGTACTACGCGCTCGCGGCGAATCAAGGTTTAACCGCTGGGGAGACCAACCTTGGCATGTGTTACGGGCACGGAGAAGGCACGGAAGTCGATTTCGGCAAAGCCAGATACTGGTTCGAGCGCGCCGCTGCCAAGGGCGAGGAGCAAGCTATAGCGAACCTCGCGCTCCTCGACGCGCGCGTATA
>NW_008705663.1:0-1232 GCF_000186865.1 Aureococcus anophagefferens
GGGGCGACCGACGAGAGGCCCAACTTAGTTCCAGGGCTCGAGCGGGCCGCGGCATCTCGAGTAAACACCGCCTGGAATGTCCCTCCCGAGTGGCCTGTCAAGGTTGCCGCGGCCCGAACGCCGCATGCATTGCGCAGTGAGCGCCGTGTCACCCGCGGCGCCGCGCGCCTCCCGGAGCCGGTGAGGTGATCTCGATCAAATCGGCTCGAGCCGAAGGGCTGCCGCGAGGGCATCTGATCGCCCTCATGACGAACGATTCCCGACGCTCTGTGACTCGAAGGCGACCGAAATTCGGGTCGGGGGAAGCTGCCGCGCCCCATTCCACCCCCTGAGGCTGCCCGTTTGCGCCACCTCGCAATCGTCCGGATGTCGCGTCTTTTCATGTGCCTCACCCACATGTTTGCGGACCTCAAAGCCGCTGGGATCGTTGCACGTCGCTGCATATTCGAGGAGCACGGGGCCCTCTAAGGTGGAGATTCCATCAGCTGCCATAGCAGCTTCGAGCGCCTAACTAATCCAGGTACTCGACGTCCTGCCGGGGATAAACGATGGTTCGACCGTAGAGCGGCAGGACGAGTACGGGACACGAAGCAAAAAAACGGGACAAACGCACGGAGCGACTCCTCAGACCCCCGGGGGTCGCGCCCTACCGGTGGGGTGCGTCCCAGGAGCCGCGGGGCCCGGAACTGACGCGCCTGGGGGGGTCGATTTCAAATCGAGCCTCCGGAAGATGTTCGTCCCGCAGTGAGCGCTCGGGCGACGCGACCGCGGGCTCCGGCAGGTATGCGCCCCCCGGGGGGTTGTTGTTGTTGTCCGGGACGCGCGGCGAGCCGTCTTCTTATTATCCTTGTTCGAACTTGAACGGAGGGGGGCAGCCGGCCGGGGAGCTGCTGTGCGCACAGACGCGCGTACGTGAGGCTTTAGGACGGCGCGGCGCCCGGGTCGGGCGGGTGGCCGAAGATGCGCTCGAACTCGGCCTTGGCCTCCGCCTCGCTGAGGCCCTTCGCGTTCGCGGCGTCCGCGTCCGCGCGCGCGGCCGCGGACTTGGCGGCCACGAGGCCGTAGGCGTCCTCGATGACCTCGTCGCCGTCGTGCCAGTAGCTCATGCCGTAGTCAAAGGTGAGCTCGTCGCCCGCGTCGATGGGCCGCGACCTACGCCGCGCGTCGGTGGCGGCGGTCCGCCGTCGTCCCCGGTCGGACGCGCTCGGACGTCGCCGCGGCCGCGGGACGCC
>NW_008705663.1:4731-9603 GCF_000186865.1 Aureococcus anophagefferens
CGTCGAAGCGCGCGGACGCCACGATCGCTTTAAGGACGAGCTGCTCAAGGCGCAGGCGGCGGAGCACGCGACGCAGGTCGCCGCGCTCGTCAAGGAGAACGAGGACATCGTCAGCCGCCTGGCCAAGGAGCGGAGCGCGAACCCGCTCGGGGGCCTGCCCGGCGCCACCGTCGGCCCGCGCGCGAAGATGAAGCTGTTGACGGTCAAGGAGATGGGCCGCAAGGTCTCCGCGGCCGCGGCGCGCGCGCAGCGCGCCGAGGGCCGCGCGGCGGGCTCCGAGGGCACGATAGCGCGCCTCAAGGAGCAGTACGAGTACTGGAACGGCGTCGAAAGAAACAGACTTCAAACCTCTCGAGCTCGGTCAAATCGAAGTCGATTCGGCTAATTTTTGGACGAATCGATTGCTCTCATCGAGTTCTCGAGGCACAGCCGAAGAGCTTGCGTCGAAACTGTCGCATACGCTCACATTGAAGTCGGGTTGAAGATTTGATTTCCACGCAGGTACTGGCTCTCCAAGAAGGACCGGGACGCGGCCAAGTTCATCGCGCAGCTGAACGTCTACCGCGCGAAGAAGCGGACGCAGCTCGAGACCGCGGACCTCGAGCTCGTGGCGCTCTGGGACGCCGTGGACCGCCACGCGCGCGTGCTCCGGCGCGTCAAGGCGGGCAAGTACCCGCTCCACCAGCTCGGCAGCAACGTCGCCGCGCCGGCGATCCCGCCGGGCGACCTGCCGCCGTCGACGGAGGGCCTGGCGCTGGACCGGCTCCCGGCGACGCTGCGCGCCGTGAAGAAGCGGGACCGGGCCCAGCGCGGCCTCGACGAGCCCCGGGAGGGCGACGCGGACGCGGAGTCCGACTTCTACTACGGCGTCGCGCGCGCGTCGCCGCGCGCCAAGTCCGTCCGGAACGCGCAGCAGCGGTCTTCCGACTCGCTCCTGAGCAACCGCACGCCCGAGCCGCCGCGGACGACGACGGGCTTCTCCGCGACGCTCCGGGGCGCGGACCTCGGCGCCGGCGACGACGCGCCGCCGCGGCCCGCGACGGCCTTCGACTACGCGGGCGGCGCGGGCGGCGACGCCGACGAGCTCCGCGGCGAGCTCGCGGCGGCGCGGGCCGCGCTCCGCGACCTCGAGGCGTCCGTCGACGCGCGCGTCAAGGCGCGCGTCACGTCCGAGCTCTCGGCGCACGCGACGGTCCAGTACCTCCGGGACCTCGAGGAGGCGAAGCGCGACGCGGACAAGCGCGCGTCGGACCACGCGCGCCAGTACTCCCAGCTCCGCGTCGCCTTCGAGGCCCAGCGCCGCGCCGGCGGCACGCAGGGCACGCTCTCCGCGAACGCGTCCCGCCAGCTCTCCGCGGGACCGGGCTCCCGGCCCGGCAGCGCCAGCGGCCTCGACCGGTCCGGGCCCGCGCGGCCCGCGTCCGCGCGCGCCGCCCACCGCCCCCGCATGTGAGGCCGGCTAAGCGGCGGTAGGCCTTTTGGCGACGGCGCCCGTCGTCGCGCGGGAGCGCGCTTCGCGCACAGCGGCGTGGTTACGCGCGCGCGCGCGCGGCCTTATGGCCTGAGCAGCCCGTCGCGCGCCTCGGCCTCGCGCACGCGGTCCAGCGTGACCTGGTAGTCCGCCTCCATGAGCTCCAGGGCCGACGTCATGCGCTGCGTGTTGCGCATGCCGCAGGCGATGAAGCAGACGAGGAGCAGCGCCAGCGCGCCGCCGAGGGTGAGCTCGATCATCCGGCGCGCCGCGCCGCGTATCGACGATGGATGCGCGCGATGGATGCGGCGCGCGTCGACGTCGAGCGCGCGCGCGGTCTCGATGCCTGCGCCCACCTTGTGCTCGCAATGCTCGCAACTTTGCCTCAAGATGCCACAAAATAAAAAGTTGCAGCCGATGGTGAGCTGCGAGATGGCAGTGATTCGTCCCTGAGTGATGGCAGGCGTCGTGCGCGGCTTGGCCCGCTATTTCAACGGCGGCGGCGCCCCCCGGAACGCCGTCGCGGCGCTCCACGACGCCGTGCGCGCGGCGACGGCCGCGGACGGCGGCCTGAGCGTCGCCGGCTCCCCTGCCTGCGAGGCCGTGCTCGCCGCCATGGCCGCCGTCGACGCCGCGGACCTCGGCGTCGGGCCCGGCGCCTGGTGCGCGGCCGAGGCGCGGTCGGGCCGGCGGTGCGACGTCTGGCACGTGCCCGTCGCCGAGTCGCCGGACTACAGCATCTGCGTCTTCCTCCTCGGCCCGAACGCGCGCATCCCCGCGCACGACCACCCGGGCATGACGGTCCTCTCGAAGATCCTCCAGGGGTCGCTCGACGTCGCCTCCTTCGACATCGTCGCGGACAACGGCGACGGCACCTTCGCCGCGGCCGCGCGGCGGAGGACCGTGGCGGCGCCGCGGTTCTCGGAATTGTACGCGACGCGGGACAACGTCCACGAGTTCGTCGCGGGCCCCGAGGGCGCCTGCGTCCTCGACGTGCTCTCGCCGCCCTACGACGCCGCCGGCGGCCGCGACTGCCACTACGTCCGCGTCGTCACCGCGGACGGCGCCGCCGCGGTGTTGGAAGTGTACGCGGCCGGCGATGAAACAAAGACTTCAAACCTCTCTAGCTCGGTCAAATCGAAGTCGATTCGGCTGATTTTTGGACGAATCGATTGCCCTCGTCGAGTTCTCGAAGCACAGCCGAAGAGTCCGGCGCAATCCGTTATTACGCGCACATTGAAGTCGGATTGAAGATTTTATTTCCACGCAGGTACGCGGACGGCGATGAGCCGGACTTCACGTGCCTCTCCGCGCCCTACGGCGGCCTGGACCCGTCCTAAGTTACTCGTAGGAGGCCCGGTCGAAGGGCGGCGCGCCCGGCGCCGCGCCGGGCCGCGGGCCCGGGCAGAGGAGCGCGTCGGGCGCCAACGCCCAGCGGCAGCGGCGGACGGCCGCGGCGGCGACCTCGGGCGACGGTGACGCGCGGACGCGCTCCACGAGGGCCACGCGCGGGAGCACGTGGCGGTAGAGCGCGACGACGTCCGGCACGATTTGCGGCGGCGCCGCGCCGGCCGCGCGCGCGGCCGCGTGCGCGCGGAGCGCGCGGCAGAGCGCGAGGCGCGCGGCCGCGGCCATCACGCCCCCCGGCTCCAGCTCGCTGGGTTCTTCCTCGAGGCGCAGGTGGACGACGTGGCGCGGCGGCACGAAGAGCGCCGACGAGCGATCTAAAACCCGGACGACGACGTGGTCGACGAGCGTCGCGGCCGCCGCGGGCGGCGGCGTATCGAGGATCTCGCGCGTCACGGTTTCCAGTAAATCGCGGCTCAGCGCCGCGAGGCGGTTCCCGAAGGCCGCGTCGCCCGCGAACGTCGCGACGGCGCCGGGCAGCGATCGCGGCCCGTCGACGCCCACGACCTCGACGCCGATGGCCGCGAACGTCAGCGGCCCGTCGTTCTCGACCTCGCGGCGCTGCGCCGCGCGGACGCGCCGGAGGCAGGCCTTGGCCGTCACGTCCGGCGCGGTCTTGGCGAGCGCGTTGCCCGGATCGACGGGCACGCGGCAGTCCTGCCGCGCCTTCCGCAACCGGCCGACGTAGGCCCGGCGCTCGCGCGTCAACGTCCGCGCGCGCGCGAGGCGGTCGCGGAGCGTCGCCGCGGCGCCCCGGAGCCGCTTCCGCGCCGCCGCGGCGTCGTTCGCCGCGTGGTGCGCCGTGCCGCGCGCCGACTTGGCGATGGACGTCGCCTCGACGAAGTCGCCGCCGCGCGCGAGGTCGAGGCAGCTGCTCAGCAGGTTCATCTCGGCGACGGCGCCGCTCAGCAGGTCGACGACGCGCTGGCGCTGCGCCGCGAGTTTCTGCTGCGCCTCGTCGAGCTCCATGCGGCGCGGCCGATGGGCGAGGAGTGCGGCGCGCCGCGTCCGACGACGTCCGCGTCTCACGCGCTCGTTCGATCAACAGGGGCCTCTCGCTTTGGCCATGCGCGAGCCTCGCCTTCAAGGGTTGCCCTGCACGCGCCCTTCAAGGACGCCTCGGGAACCTTACGGGCCCTCAGAGGAACGCGAAGTAGAGGTCGTTCCACGCGCTCTGGGTGGCGTCGTCGTCGGTCTGGCCCGCCTCGAGAAACGTCGCCTTCGCCGCGTCGACGTGCGCGAGCTCGGCGCGCTTGACGAGGTCGAACCACTCGAGGAGGTCGTCGCCGAGCGCGGCCGCGAGGACGCCGTCGGCCTTGAGCGCGTCGAGGGCCTCCGGCAGGCTCGTCGGGAGCCTCGCGGCGTCCGGCGCCTTGGGCGGCGGGAGCTCGAGCCGCCGGTCGAGGCCGTCCTGCCCCGCGGCCGCGAGGCCCGCGAGGACGAGGTACGCGTTCGCGGCGGCCGACGGCGCGCGGTACTCGAAGTAGGCCGACCCGGCGTCGCCCGCCGGGTCCGCCTTGACGCGGACGCAGGCCGTGCGGTCGTCGTGGCCCCAGTCCGCGGCCGCGGGCGCCCAGTTGCCGTGGCGCGCGTAGCACGCGGCCGTGGGAGCCGCGAGCGCCTCGAGGCCCGGCGCGTGCGCGAGCACGCCGGCGAGGAAGCGGCGCGCGTCGACGGCGAGGCCGTCGGCGTCGTCGCCCGCGTGCGTCGCCGGCGCCGCGCCGCGCCAGAGGGAGAAGTTGAAGTGGCCGCCGTTGCCGACGCCCCGGGGCCCGCCGAAGGGCTTCGACGAGAACGTCGCGCGGAGGTTTCGGCGGAGCGCGAGCTCCTTGACGCCCGTCTTGAACGTCGACGCCGCGTCGCACGCCGCGATGCCAAATTTGGGCGCGAAGGTGATCTCGAGCTGCCCGTCGCCGTACTCGCAGTTTAGCGTGCGGACGTCGACGTCGACCTTCCGCATCTGCTCCGCGACGGCGTAGGCAAAGTCCTCGCAC
>NW_008705663.1:11510-13384 GCF_000186865.1 Aureococcus anophagefferens
GTGGCGTCGATGTGCGCCGAGGCGTGCACCGTGCAGCGCGCGCCGTAGGTCACGTTGGAGGAGGACGATGACTGGAAGTCGGCCATTGTCGTGGGTGCTGTAGCAAGGCCTCGCGACGCCGTCGGCGGCCTGTGGACGCTCCGGACGTTGGATCCGCCCGACCTCGACCTTGCCGATCATCAGCTTCTACGTCCAGACGTGCGCTGCCGGCGCCCACAAACCGCGCGGAGGGACGCGCGCGCAGCCCTCGAAGACGTAACCGAAGCGCTCCCTCGGCCGGCTCCCGGAAAAAAACCGACGCAAACGCCCCGCCGCGCGAAAACCGAGCCAGGGCCCCGTTTTTCACCGCTCCCGCCGCCGCAGGCCATGGCCCGCTCCCTGTTCCTCGTGTCCGCGCTGCTCGTGTCCGCGGCGGCCTTCACGGCGCCCCGGCCCGCCGCCGTCGCGCGGCCCCTCGCCGCGGAGAAGCGCGGCTTCGGTTTCGAGGCGCCCAAGGTCGACCCGAAGACCGCCGCGGTGCAGCTCGCGGCCGTCGCGCCCGTGCTCGCCGCGCTGCCCGCGAACGCCTTCTCCGCGTCCTACCTGCCGGCGATCCTCGTGCCCGTCATGACCCTGTTCCTCCCCGCCATGGGCATGGCGCTCTCGTTCATCATGGTCTCCAAGGACGAGATCTAGACGATCCCATCCCCGTAAGCCTAGTCGCCGAAGAGGTCGTCGGACGTGGCGTCGTCGTCGAGGAGGAGCCCCGCGAGGAGGGCGGCCCCGTCGAGGCCGGGCTTGGGGACGGGGTCGAACTGGACCTCGAGGAGCACGGGCGTCCATTCGCGGTCGAAGAGCACGTCGATCCCGTAGACGGCGGCGCGCCGCGGCGGGCCCTCGGCCGCCGCCGTCGAGAAGCCCGGGCAGCGCGCCGCGCCGGCGGCGAGGACGTCGCGCGCGAGCGCGCGGACGCGACCGAGCGCGTCGGACCAGCGGCCGCCGGTCTCGCGTTCGTAAAACTCCCGGAACTCCGCCGCCGTCGGGTTCGCCGACGCGTCGAAGGTCGCCGGCGCGACGAGGTGCATGGCCGTGAGGTGCGCCGTGCGCCGCGACGGGTCGCCGCCGTAGGCGTCGCGCGCGACCCGGACCCAGAAGTCGCGCCTGGGTGGAACTCAAATCTTCAACCCGACTTCAATGTAATCGAACGGCTTGGACCGGACTCTTCGGCCGTGCTTCGAGAACTCGACGAGGGCAAACGACTCGTCCAAAAATCAGCCGAATCGACTTCGATGTGACCGAGCTAGAGAGTTCTGAAGTTTGGTTGGGATAACCCAGCTCACTGTTTGATTCCCGCCCAGAAGTCGCGCCAGAGCCGGCCGCAGAGCGCGTCGCCCTCGAGGCGCCGCACGAGCACGAGGAAGCGCACGTCGAACTTGCGCCCGCGATAGAGGGCGACGTCGCGCACGTAGCGCTGGGCGACGCGCGGGCAGGCCTCGTCGACGGCGAGCGCCGGCGCGAGGCTCGCGTCGACGCGCACCCCCTGCCCCCGACTGCCCGCGCGCGGCTTCGAGATCCACCAGGCGCCCGGGTGGGCCTCGGCGTGGCGCAGGGCCGCCAGCGCCTCGGCGCCGCAGCGGAGCTCGTAGGTCGCCGGGTGGTACCAGTCGCGGCCTGGGCAGGAAAAGGGTGCGAAATTCCCAACTTTGGAGGCTCCTATCTCGGTCATTTTCCACTCGTTTCGGCTGATTTTGGGACGAGCGATCATCCCTCGGAGCGCTCTTGACGCGTGGATGCTTTTTCCGGAACGCGCGCGCGCGGAACACTCATGTTGAAGCGACGTTGAATCACCCTTGTCCTGCCCTGGTCGCGGCCGCCGGTGCCCGCGGCGTCGTCGC
>NW_008705663.1:17549-18954 GCF_000186865.1 Aureococcus anophagefferens
CAACGAGCGCGACAACCTGGTCTACCTGGCCAAGCTCGCCGAGCAGGCCGAGCGTTTCGACGAGATGGCGGGGCGCCGCGCCGCATCGCCCCCCGCCCCCGCGGACGCCCGCCGTCCGCCGCCGCCCCGCCCCCCGGCGGCGGCCGGCCGGGGCGCCCCCCCCCCGCCGCCCTGCCCCGCCCCCCCCGCCCCCCCGCCACGCGTGTTTCCGCGCCCGCGACGCCCACGCGCCGCGCAGGTCGAGCACATGAAGACCGTCGCGGGCTACACGGAAGAGCTGTCCGTCGAGGAGCGGAACCTGCTGTCCGTCGCGTACAAGAACGTCATCGGGTCCCGCCGCGCGTCCTGGCGCGTCATCTCCTCCATCGAGCAGAAGTCCGACAGCGAGAAGACGGCGCTCATCACCAACTACAAGCGCAAGATCGAGACGGAGCTCGAGAACATCTGCGACGACATTTTGCAGATCATCGGCGACGTGCTCATCCCCAACTCCGTCGGCGACGAGGGCAAGGTCTTCTACTACAAGATGAAGGGCGACTACCACCGCTACCTCGCCGAGTTCCAGGCGCCCGACCGACGGAAGACGTCGTCCTCCGAGGCGCTCGAGTCGTACCAGAACGCGTCGCAGACAGGGCAGGACAAGGGTGATTCAACGTCGCTTCAACGTGAGTGTTCCGCGCGCGCGCGTTCCGGAAAAAAGCGTCCACGCTTCGAGACCGTCCCGAGAGATGATCGCTCGTCCAAAAATCAGCCGAAACGAGCGGAAAACGACCGAGATAGGAGCCTTTGAAGTTGGGAAAATCGCACCCTTTTGCTGCCCAGGTCGCAGATCGCGAACAAGGACCTGCCCCCGACGCACCCCATCCGCCTCGGCCTCGCCCTCAACTTCTCCGTCTTCTACTACGAGATCCTCAACTCGCCGGACCGCGCGTGCCACATCGCGAAGCAGGCCTTCGACGACGCGATCGCCGAGCTCGACACGCTCTCCGAGGAGTCCTACAAGGACTCGACGCTCATCATGCAGCTCCTCCGCGACAACCTCACGCTCTGGACCTCCGACAACGCCGAGACGGCCCACGACGCGACGGGCGACGGCACGCAGGTCGAGGACGTATAGGCGCGCGCCGCGCGGCCGCCGAGACCCCCCGCCTGTGCCCCGCCGCCACCGCCCCCCGCCCCGCCGCCCCCCGGGGCACTACCCCGGGCCCGTTAACGCCCTCTCCACCCGGCGGGCGCCCCACACCCTAGGCCGCGTCGCCGAGGAGGTCCCGCCGCTTGCCGTCGAGGAGCCGCGCGATCTCGGCCGTCGCGGCGTCGACGCGCGCGTCGATGTCGCCGCGCTTCCCGCGGACGTCGTCCTCGGAGTGGGCCGGCGCGGCGCGCTTGAGCTCGTCGTGCGCGGCCT
>NW_008705664.1:0-1764 GCF_000186865.1 Aureococcus anophagefferens
GGCGAGGGCCTGGACCGCCTCGACGACGCGCCGCTCCTCGACGAAGGCGACGACGCGCCGCCGCCGGAGCCCTGGGCGCGGCGCCTCTGGCGCCGGTGGACCGCGAAAGAAGCGGCGGCGGGACCGGGCGAGCCCGGCTGGGACGACGTGCTGGCCTACATCTACACGTCGGGCACGACGGGCCTCCCGAAGGCGGCGCGGATCACGCACGGCCGCGCCTGGTCCGGCGGCACGGTCTGCGCGTCGCTCTGCCGCCTCGCGCCGGGCGACCGCTTGTACAGCCCGCTGCCGCTGTTCCACGCTACCGCGGGGCTGCTCGGCCTCTGGGGCTGCGTGCGCGCGCGCGCGGCGCTCGTCGTGCGGCGCAAGTTCTCGGCGCGCCTCTTCGCGTCGGACTGCGCGCGCTGCGGCGCCGCGGGCTGCCTCTACGTCGGCGAGCTCGCGCGGTTCGTCGTCGACGCCGCGGGCGAGGCGTCGCCGCGGTCCGACGCGGTGGCGCTGCGCTTCGCGTTCGGCAACGGCATGCCGCGCGACGGCACCTGGCGCGACTTCGAGCGCGTGCTCCACATCGAGCGCGTCATCGAGTTCTACGGGTCGACGGAGGGCAACGTGAACCTCTTCAACAACCTGGGCCGCGTCGGCGCGGTCGGCATCATGCCGCGCGCGCTCATGCCCGTCTACCCCGTCTTCGTCGCGCGGCTCGCGGAGGTCGGCGACGAGGAGGCGGCGGCGGCGCCCGTGCTGCGGCGCGACGCCGACGGTCTCTGCGAGTTCTGCGAGCCCGGCGAGGTCGGCGAGCTGCTCGGGCGCGTCGACGCGCGCGACCCGAGCCGGCGCTTCGACGGCTACGCGGACGCGGCCGCGACGTCCCGCAAGCTCGCGGAGCACGTCAAGCGGCGCGGCGACGTCTACTTCCGCTCCGGCGACCTCGTGTCCTTCGACCGCCTGGGCTTCCTCTACTTCGCGGACCGCGCGGGCGAGACGTTCCGCTCTGTGTGGAAACCAACCACTGGTTTGGGTGGTCCTGACCAAACTTGAGAATTCTCTAGCGCCGTCAAATCGAAGTCGATTCGGCTGATTTTTGGACGAATCGATTGCTCTTGTCGAGCTCTCGAAGCACAGCCGAAGAGCTTGCGTCGAAACCGTCGCATACGCGCACATTGAAGTCGGGTTGAAGATTTGGTTTCCACACAGGTTCCGCTGGAAGGGCGAGACCTGCTCGACGTGCGAGGTCGCGGCCGCGGTGCTCAAGGCCGCGCCGGACGTCGTCGCGGAGTGCGCCGTCTACGGCGTCAAGGTGCCGGGCAAGTGCCTGCACCTCGGCCGCTGCGGCTGCGCCGCGGTCGTGCTACGGGCCGACGCGCCGCGCGACTGGCCCGCGCGGCTCTTCTCCGCGCTCGAAACGGCGGGCCTGCCGCCCGCGGCGCTGCCGGGCTTCCTCCGCCGACGGGACGCGCTGCCCACGACGGCGACGCACAAGTACGTCACGCGCAAGCTCGCGGCCGACGCCCTCGACGGCGCCGCGGAGGGCGCGCTCTACGTACGCGACGCGGGCAACGGCACCTACGCGCCCTTCGACGCGGCCGCGCGCGCGGCGGTGGAGCGCGGCGACTGGCGGCTCTAGCTAACCCTTACGCTTCTTCTTCGCCATGACGGTGGCGAAGTCGGCGACGTCGAAGTCGACGGTGACCTGGTCGCGCGCGGGCTTGCGCTTCTTGCCCTTGGCGGTCGCGTTCGCCGGCGGCTTCGCCGACGGCTTCGCCG
>NW_008705664.1:3785-5626 GCF_000186865.1 Aureococcus anophagefferens
CCGCGACCGCCGCCGCTGCGCGGGCGACGCGCTCCGCGACCGCCGCCGCGGCGCGGGCGACGCGCTCCGCGACCGCCGCCCGTCCGCGGACCGCGACCGCCGCCGCCGGTCCGAGGGGCTCCGGGACCGGCGCCGCGCGGGCGACGCGCTCCGCCGCCGGTCCGAGGGGCTCCGCCGCCGATCCGCGGACCGGGACCGGGACCACGCGCGCCGCTGCGGCTGCCGCCGCGGCGGCGCGGCCGTCACGGCGGCGTTCGGCGACGCGCCGTCGACGTCGAAGGCCGCGTCGCCCCGGAGGAACTCGTTGAAGGAGAGGCCGCCGGAGAGCTCCGTGAACTGGCCCTTCTCCATCGCGCGGCGCCGCGCGCCGTGCAGCCGCCGCGTCTCGCCGCGCCAGGCCTTGGGGTCGTTCATCACGCGGAAATAGACGTCCAACAGCTCCTCGACGGCGGGGAGGCGCTTCGGGTGCGCGTCGAGGCGCCGCCGCACGTCCCCGGGCGACGCGCCGACGCGGCTCTTCAACGCCGCCACGGTCCACGCGGCGTCGCCCCTGGGCGGCGGCGCCGCGAGGTACGCGAGGACGGCGTTCGCCAGGCAGCGCCGCACGCCGTTGAGCGTGAGCTCCGTCGTGCCCAGGATCCGCGCCGCCTCGGCGTCGGCGAGCGCGATCTCGGCCGCGTTCGCGGCGACGGCCGCCGCGCGCGCGTCGTCGCGGATCGCGCGCAGCCGGTCGTCCTCCGCGCGCCTCAGCCGCGCGGCCTCGGCGAGCTCGCGCGCGGCCTCGAGGGCGACGGCCTGCTTGTCCTGGAGCGCCGCCTTGAGCGTGCCCATCTCGGCGGCGAGCGACGCGGCGATGGACGCCGCGTCGATGGCCGGCGCGGCCTCCTCCGCGGGGGCGGCCTCCGGCGGGGGCGCCGGCGCCGCGGACTGGGCGTCGCCCTCCTCCGCGGCCTCGAAGGGGTCGTAGGCCGCCGCCTCGAAGGGGTCGTAGTCGTCCGCATCCATCGTCTCCGCGGACGGCGCGGAGCGCCTCTCGCGACGCCGAAGTCGATGCCGAGCGAATCATCTTGAACTCATTGCACTTCTCCGCCACTGCAAGCAGCGATGCGCGGCCTCTCCAGGCGCGCCGCGCGCATCGTCTGGCTGCTGGCCGTAGCCGAAGGCTTCATGCAATCAACCTTTAACACACGGTTTGCAAGAATCGGCCCCAAAAACGGCGTCCGGCGCCCACCCACGCCGGCACCACGGCTGCGCGCCGCCGAGGGCGCCGCCGAGGTGGTCTCCGGGACGCTGTCGTCCATCTGCATGATCTTCGCGACGTGCGTGGAGCCGGACTACCTGCAGCCCTGGAGCCAGTACGCCGAGGAGGACGTCACGGGCAGCGGCTTCGTCGTCACGGACGCGGCGGGCGGTCCGCGGATCCTCACGAACGAGCACGTCGTGCGCCACGCGCGCGACGTGCGCGTGCGCCCCCACGGCAGCGCGCGCAAGTTCAAGTGCTCCGTGGCCTACGCGTCGCCGGAGCGGGACCTGGCGCTGCTCCAGGTCGACGACGACGCGTTCTGGGAGACGACGCTCGCGGCGCCGCTGCCCTTCGCGTCCGACCTCCCCCGCCTCTTCAGCGACGTCACGGTCGTCGGCTACCCCATGGGCGGCGACAACGTCTGCGTGACGCGGGGCGTCGTGAGCCGCCTGGACGCGATGGCCTACGGGAGCGGCCGCGGCGAGAAATTGGTCGTCGTCCAGATCGACGCGGCGATCAACAGCGGCAACTCGGGCGGCCCCGCGCTCGACGGCGAGGGCAACGTCGTGGGCGTCGCCTTCAGCGGCTTCGCGGGCGA
>NW_008705664.1:6415-8126 GCF_000186865.1 Aureococcus anophagefferens
GGTCCTCCGGGGTGCGCGGAGGTGGTTTCGCGCAGCGGCCGGTGGTGGGGCCCGCCGCGTCGGCTCCGGTGGGCGCCCGGGGCGGAGCACCCCGCTGCGCGCGTCGATTGGGCAGCGGGGCGCCGAGCGCGAGGACTTGCAGGGCTTGGCCATCGGCGCGACGTCGCCCATGGGCCCGGGGGGCTGCCGCGCGCGCTCGCTTCGTTCGGATGCCTTCGACGTGAGTCTCGGAGGGAGCTGGTGGGGTCGGCGCCCTCGGTGGCTTCGGTGTGCGGGCTTCGATGTGCCCGTGTCCATTCGTTTCTCTGCATTCTGCAGCGTCTCCTCGTAGCGTGGCGCTCTGTGCGGTTCCGTCGGCGTCGGCGTCTTTGCTCTCTTCGGTCCCGCTGACTACGGGTGTCCTCTTCGGCGGTGCCCTCGGCTAGCCACTTGTGGTCCTGAGGTTGAATCGGCCTAGTCGAGCCGGACGTCCTGCCCGTCGGGTGCGGGTGCCTTCGTTCTCAACCTCCCCCGGTCCACGGAGAGTCCGTTGAGTGTCGTCTGAATGAGGCGACTCAGGATGCTACTGCCTTGCGCCAATCCCGGCGTGCTCTCGGCGTGGCGGTCGGTGCCAGGCTTGGCGCGAGTGTACCGCCGCCACACCTCCGATCCGAGTGCACGCGCGATCTTTGGGTCGGAGGAAGGGGCCGGTGTGGGAACGCCAACCCCCCGGCTACGCCTCCGTCTGAGCCTCCGGGCGGGGTCTTCGGGTGCGCACCCCCTTCAATAACTTGGTCAACTTGTCAGGTTGAACATCTCGCCTCGGCGCGCGCAGCGAGCTTCACTTTATCGAGTTTATACAGAGACATCGCGTTGCCGCACGCGCGTCGGCCACCTGCAAGCCGCCCGCCGGCCTGGGGAAAAAGAGACGCCTCTCCGTTCCCGCGAAACCGCGCCGAAGCGCCGAAGCGTTCAAAGCTCGGAGAACACCATGGCCGCCCTCGTCGACGACGAGTCCAAGCTCCGCGTCGTCATCGTCGAGGGCTTCCTCGCGAAGCACACGGCCGTCGGCAAGCGCCTGCGCTACTACATGTCGACCTACGGCCGCCGGAAGTGCGGCGGGTGCCGCGTGGTCGAGCTCGACTGCGCGTGCGTCGACTGCACGGCGCAGCTCGCGCGGGTCCTCGCCGAGCTCGCGCGCGAGCGCGACCGCGGCGGCGAGGACGTGGACCTCGTCATCGTCGAGACCGCGGGCCGGGCGGACCCGTCGGTCGTCGCGGAGGTCTTCCTCGACGACGCCGTCGCCGCCGTCGCGTACCTCGACGGCGTCATCACGAGCCTGGAGATCGACGTCGAGGCCGACGTCGACGTGTGCCTCTTCCAGGGCTGGATCGACGGGCTCCACGCGACGGCGGACCTCTTCCGCGTCGAGGCCGAGGTCGCCGTCAGGGACGTGCCGGACCGCTACGCGTACCGCGCGACGCGGCGGCCGTCCGCGGGCGGCTACGGCGCGCCCTGGGGCGACGAGGCGCGGCGGTGCCGCGTGCGCGTCGTCGGCAAGGACCTGGACCACGGGCGCCTGCGCGAGACCTTCGAGGCGTGCCTCGCGACGCGCGCCAACTACCGGCGCATCGTGGAGCGGTTCCGCTTCCGCCTCGGCGACGCCGTCGAGTGCTTCCTCGGCGGCGACCAGGCCTGGGGCCGCGGCACCATCGGAAGCGGGGATCCTCAG
>NW_008705664.1:12580-13844 GCF_000186865.1 Aureococcus anophagefferens
GGACCGGGTGGAACGCGACGCGGGCGCCGACGGCGCCGCCGACGGCGACGCGGGCGCCGACGGCCGGCTGCGGCGGCAACGAGGAGCTCGCGCGCGGCGGCGTCCCCGCGCGCGCGGCGAGATTCGCGGCGGGACCGTCGTCGTCGTAGGTCTGCGACGCCGGATGCGACAGCAATAAAGCTTGCGACGCTGATTGCGATAGCCATTGCTCTACTATGAAAAACCAAGGGGAAACGTGCGACCGTTCGTGCGACATGTCTTGCACCGGCACGAGCTGCGACGAGGACTGCGAATGCGTGAAAAAGGAAACTAAGGCGTCCTGGCTGAGCCGCCGAGCGGGTCACTATATCATGCATTATATTTGGCTGCTGTTGATTCCTGGCTGCTTGGGTTTCTGCTGCTTTTTAAGCCAGCGGAGCGATCGCCAAGCACGCGAAAATCGCGAAAGGGTCCGGGCCGAAAAAAGAGCGAACAAGACCCGCCAGCCGTCGCCTTTTCCTCCCAAAGCGCCGAGCCAGCCGTCGGCGACGCCCGGTGGCTGGGCCGCCGGCGGCGCGCAGGGCCAAGTCGCCGGCGTCGTCCCGGGGCAAGTGCTCCAAGGAACCGTCGTGCAATCTCCCGGACAGGTCTTCCAGGGAACCGTCGTGCAGAACGGCCCCGGCTACTACACCACGAACCCCCTTTACCCGGGCCAGATCCAGATGGGCGGCATCACCCACTACTCACCGCGAATTTAGCCGACCCCCCGGCTTGGGTAAGTACGTCAAGCCGCCCCTCAAAGGCGGCCTAAAGTGCAAGCTCAGCCGCAACGGCACGGCAACATCTAAGCCCTCATCTTTGCACCTCGGTTTTCTCCCGATTTCTACGGCAAATCAGCCCGATCGACGCCCGCCCTGGTGATCGTGCCCGCGGCCGCCGTCGCCATGGACGGCGTGGGGCTCCACCTCGTGCCGCGCGCGCGGCGGAAATGGCGGCGGCCGACGGTCTACGTCGGCGTGGCGACGGTGCTCGTGGTCGGCAACCTGGCGACGATGCTGCGCGGCGTGCGATGGACGTCGTCGGCGACGGACCTCGACGTCGCGGTCGCCGACGCCGTCCCGGCGAGCGCGCCGGCGCCGACGCGGCGGATCCCGACGCGCCTGATCCAGTCCGCCGCCGCCGAGGACCAGGAGCCGACCTGGCCCGCGGCGACGGCGAAGACCGTCGCGCTCAACGCCGGCTTCGACCGCCTCTTCTTCGACGACGCCGCGGCGCTCGAGTTCGT
>NW_008705664.1:15459-16601 GCF_000186865.1 Aureococcus anophagefferens
GGCCGCGGCCGTGATCATCGGCTGCGTCGGGACGTTCGCCGCGTGGCGCCTTCGCGCGTCGAACGTCGCGTTCCAGGCGGGCCCGCGCACGGGTTTCGCCGGCCAGCTCGGGTCCCAATGGTCCGCGTACCAGGGCGGCGGGTTGAAGGGCTCGTGGACGGCCTTGGGCGCGCAGTAGAGCAGCACGGGCTCCGACTTGGACAGGTGCCTCTCGAGGAAGGCCACGGACGCGTTGCCGACGACGGACACCGTGTAGGCGTCCTTGGGCGCCGCGTAGGCGCCGTCTGGGATGCCCGGCGCGTTCCTCGCGACGAACTCGGGGCCGAAGTAGTCACCGCCGCCGTTCGCCAAATACGCGGACCAGCCCTGGGGCACGTAGCCCTCCGGCATGGCGTTGACGTACTTGCCCAGGAGCGCCGTCGCGTAGCCCGCGCGCTGGAAGACGAGGCCGAAGCTCCGGTTGTGCACGGCGTCCATGTTCACGTGCATGGCGGCCCAGGACGTGTTCGTCGTCCGCAGGTTGTGGAAGTAGCGGCCCGTGAGCGTCGTGGAGCGGGAGGGGTTGCAGATGGGCACGTGGATGAAGGCGTTGGTGAAGGTCGCGCCCTCGTCGACGAGGAGCCGCTTCGTCTTCGGGAGGGGCGTGGCGCCGCCGACGGTGGGGAAGCTCGAGCCCAGCATCTGGTCCTGGTCGTCCGTGACCTGTCGGCGGCGCGTCTCGCGCGCTCGAGGGTTCGGACGCGGGCGGGCGTCACGATGTAGACGACGTTGGGCTGCTTCGACGACGAGCACGTCGAGGCGAGGGCCGACGCGAAGAACGCATAGAGGGCCCGCATGCTTGCCCCGCGCGCTAAAAAGCGCTTTATTGAAGTTTGAAAATCTTCCGAAGCGCTCGTGGCCGAGAAAGCCTGGAAACATGGGGCAGCTCAAACTCCCAAGCACACACGACCATGGCCTTCACGCCGCGTCGCGGTTACTTCGCCTTCGATGGCCCCGCGCAATCTCCCACGCACGCGCCGTCCGCGGCCTTCACGCCGCGTCGCGGCTACGTGCCCATACCCGCCGTCCCCAAGGAGAAGACGAGCCGCACGCTCTTCATCGAGCAGCAGCACGAGCGGCTGGTGAAGGAGGCGCGCGAGGAC
>NW_008705665.1:0-3477 GCF_000186865.1 Aureococcus anophagefferens
GACGGCGGCCGCGAGGCCCGCGCAGAGCGCGAGGTTGAAGCCGGGGAACGGAGGAGCGGGAGCGGCGGGATCCAGCCAGTCCCCAAAGAACGTGAGGACGACGTTGGCGCCGACGACGAGCGAGGGCCCCGCGGCGACGAGCACGGCGCCGACGAAGCCGCCCGGGATCGCGAAGGGCCGGCGCGCCTTCGGTTTTTTGACGCGCAGGAACAGGAAGCTCGCGATGAAGAACATCTTCGACACCGAAAACAGCGCAATCTCGACCTGGAGCAGCGCCTTCCAGGGCACGAAGGCGAGGCCCAGCGAGGCGCCGGCGCAGGCCAGGACGTAGACGCGCGCGACGCCGTCCGCTGGTGGAGTTCGCAGGTACCGCGGCAGCGCCGCGCACTTTTCGGGCTCGAAGGCCCAGTGCTCCTCGACGATGTAGTAGAGCGTCCGCTGCGCGGCGACCATCTGCGACGAGTGGTAGCCCACGTTCGAAAACTGCGCGCCGACGGCGAAGAAGCCGTAGAGCACGTCGCCGCCGAGGCGCCGCGCGATGACGGCGAAGTAGCCCGCGTCGTAGTGGCCTACCAAGCATGTCGGTAACGATTTCTCGTCGTTTTCCCGGTCAAAATCTCTCGAAAATCGTCGCCGCCACAGGACGCTGGCAGCGGCCGACGTCGGGGTCGACGGACAGCGAGACGACGACGGGCAGCGCCTGCAGCGCGACGGCGACGGGCACGAGCACGGCGATGCCGCCCAGCAGCGTCCGCGCCACGGGCGCGCGCACCTCGCCGGCGATGGACCCGAAGCTCGACCAGCCGCTAAAGTTCCAGAGCACCCAGCTCACGAGCAGGCCCGGGTCCGTCGGCTCGCCGGCGACGGTCGCGGCGGCGCCGTTCGCGCGGAAGAGGCCGATGGCGATGTACGCGACGCAGGGCGCGAGCACGAGCGCGCCGACCTACCGAGCGCGACGGCGACGATTTCTCGTTGTTTTCTCACCCAAAATCTCTCGAAAATCGTCGCGGTCACGGGACGCTGGCGCCGACCGCCGCGCTCGCGCGCTCCGTCGCGGACGCGCCGCCCGCGTGCGCCGCGGCGGTGGCGAGCACCATCGCGACCTTGAGCGCGACGGGCGCCCAGCGGTTCGACGGGACGAGCTCGCGCGCGTAGGCCTCGCCGAGCTGCGGGTAGATGCTCGCGTCCGCGAGGACGACGAGCAGCACCCAGCACGCGTTCTGCAGGCCGACGCCCGCGCCGAAGGCCCGCTCGACAAACGCGGCCTGGCCGCCGCTCACTGGGTGCATGCCCGCGAGCTCCGCGGTGATGAGCGCCACGGGCACGCAGAACAGCAGCGGCATGGCGCAGACCTACGTGTTGTGACGCTTGTGGTTTTCTCTGGGGGCAGACGCGGCGACGCGACGAGCATCAACACGACGCCCGGCGGCGCCAGCTTCACGAGCGACTCGTTGCCAAAGAAGCCGCCCGTGACCCAGAAGAGCCCGATGAGCACGACGCCGCGGACGCCGATGGTCCGCGACAGCTCCGACGGGCCGCTGCGCCGCGACGCGACGTCATCGTCGAGCAGCGGCTCGTCCAGCGGGGCTGCCGCCTCCATCGCGGCCTCGACGAATCGGAGAGCGCTGCAAGGTCTACCTCAAAGCATAAGTTGAATGGGGAAACTTCGGCGTTTTTGACAAGGACCTCACAAGCACGGACCAGCCCCTCGAGTCCCGGACGTTCTCAAGGCCGCCATCGGGTCCTATCTCTAGGACGCGCCGCTAAAAGCGCCGAAGTTTACGGCAGTTTGCAAAGGCCGCGTCCGGGGAGAGGACGGAGGTCAAGCCCACCTAGAGGACGTACTGCTTCTGCAGCTCCTCCTCGAGCTCGGCCTCGCGCTTGCGGTACTCGTCGTCGATCTGGACGAACTGCTGGCCCTGGCGGAGCTCGTCCTTGGCCCGGGACGGGTGGGGCGCGCCCGGCAGCGCGAACTTCCACGTCTCCCAGATCGTGTCCGACTCGACGATGGGGTAGGACGAGATGCAGTCGTTGTACTTGCATGGCGCCCCAACCAACCTCAACAGGAAGCGCAGGATCTCGATCTTGGACGCCTCGGGGTCGCCCATGGCCCCCAACCCCGCCCCGTCGAAGAGCGCGCGGCAGACCGCGTCGTAGGTCTCGTCGTCGCCGACGTGCCTCCACCCGAAGTCGTAGGGCCGCCGCGAGTCGTCGAAGGTGTCGCGGTAGTCCAACAACGAGCCCGCGTCGTCGAGCTCGACGTAGTCCATGCCCGCCTGCTGAATCTCGGGGTCCAACTCGTCCGGGTCGATGCCGCGGAAGTTCGTCCGCGTCTCCACCGTCTGCGCGAGCGGCTCGTCGCCCGCGGGCACGGCGTCGACGCGCAGCCGGTACTGCGTGCCGTAGCCGCTGCGGATCACGGAGAACTTGAAGTAGTTGTGCACGGTAATGTCGAAGCCGCCGCAGCGGATCGACGCGCGGTACTCCTGGTGCCGCGTGCCGTAGCCGTTCCGCTCCGGCGCGTCGCGCGCGTTGTACGGGAGCGTCACGGGCTCGAGGTCGTCGAGGTCGTCCGTCGGCGACCGCGAATTCGGGTACTGGACGTCCAGGGGCGCGTTGCTCGAGTCCCGGTACGTGATGTGGCGCCGCGCCTCGAGCACCGACACGGGGAAGCCCGCGCCCCAGCGCTCCAGGAGCGCGTCCGCGTGCTCCCGCACCGACGACGCCGGCGCGGCGGCGCCGGCCGACGACCGCGTCCGCGCGGCGACGTTCGCCTCGCCGCCCTCGTAGTGGCGCTCGAGCACGTGCCGCGCGACGAGCAGGTGCGCGTCGAGCAGCGACCGGTCGACGTCCATGGATCCGCCGCCGCCCTGGTAGAGCGCCCGCGCCCAGCGCGAGGCCTCGCGGCGCAGCGCGATGTGGCGGCCGCTCTCGTCGCGCGCGGCCTTGGCCCAGCTGCAGCACACCGTTGCCCAGCCGGGGAGTTCCAAGGCGCCCGCGAAGTCGAGGACGAGCGGCACGGCGACGCGCGGCACCGCGCCGTTCGTCGCGGCGAAGCGGTCGTTGCGCCGCGCGATCGATCGCGCCTTGCCGAGGTCGCGCTCGACCAGCGGCGCCACCGCCGCCGCGAGCTCCTCGAAGCTCGCGCGCGACGACGGGTCTTCGACGAGTTCGAGCGCGGCGGCCACGTCCTCGGCCGCGGCGGACGCGCGGCCGACGAGGTCGCGCGCGGCGCGCGCGCGCCGGTGCAGCGTCTTGACGCGGATCGCCACCGCGAGCTCGGCGCCGCCGACGTCCAGGGCCTCGCCCGCGACGCGCGACGCGGCCTCGAGCCAGTGCGCCTGCCGCGCGCCCTTGACGAGCCGCGCGACGCGGAGCGCGCACTCGGCGACGTTCGACAGCGTCGTGGCCCCGAGCTCCGCGTTCTCGCAGCGCGCGAAGAGTTGCGCGGCGATCTGGTACTGCTCCACGGCGCCG
>NW_008705665.1:3944-16223 GCF_000186865.1 Aureococcus anophagefferens
CTTCGTCGATGATGCGCTCCACGGCCGTGCGCGTCGGGGGGAAGACCTCCGCCGCGAGCACGGTGCCCAACGCGTAGTGGAGCGGCGTCCGCCCGAACGCGTCCACGACGGACGCGTCCGCCCCGCGGTCCAGGAACCACTGCATGATGTCCACGACGGACACCTCCTTCTCGCCGAAGCCGTACTCGTGCCGGAGCGCGAGGTGGTGCAGCGGCGTGAGCTTGCGCCCCCAGTCGGGCTCGTCGAGCCGCGCGCCGCGCTCGCTGAGCCACTTGACGATCTCGAAACTGTTGGCCGCGTCGTAGCCGTGGGCGCACACGCAGGGCAGCGCGTTCGCCACGTCGCAGAGCGGGTCCCCGTCGATCCACGCACCGTTGCTCAACGCGACCTCCGCGTCGGCCTCCTTGAATCGGTAGGCGCAGCACGCGTCGAGGAGCGCTTTCTGCTGCGTTTCGGCCGTGCGGACGCGCTCCAGGCGCAACCAGGGGCTACCCAAGGCGGCGTCGTCCTCCCGGAGCGCGAGTGCGGCCTCGAGGGTCTTGGGCGCGAGCAAGCCGTCGCGCGTTTGAGGAGCTGCCATCGGGGGCTGCCTCATTTGAACAGCCATCGATATCGGGCTGGTTGAGGTCGTCGTTGAATCGCGGCTGCGTGGCCCGCGCGGCGACGCGTCGCGTGCGCGCGACTTCGCGACGCGTCGCGTGCGCGCGACTTCGCGCCCGGCGCTCACAAACAGAGGAAATTACGCGGCGGCGTTTCGCTTCTTGAAGTGCGTGTTCATGGAGACGCAGACGCAGGACACCGTCGCGACGGCGGGGATCGTCTTGGCGTAGGTGGGCACGATGCCCGCGAAGAGGGACCGGAAGCCGCCGTCGCTCATGGCGCGCGCGACGCTGAGCCAGGTGCGGTCGCCGACGACGCCGTCGTTCGCGAGCTGCCCGATCTGGAGCCTCCTCCGCAGCACGTCGAGCGGGTACGTCACGGTCTGCGCCGCGACGCCCGCGGCCGCGCCGATGAGGCAGAGCTTCGCGTAGGACGGCGGCTCCGCGTCGCGGGCGCTGTGGAGCGATCGGCCCGCGTCGATGACGCTGTTTTGTACCTACGTCCGACGGGTTCCTCGCGGCCCCGCTGTGATGGCGCTGGTTCGTGCGGCGACGAAGGGCACGACGGCGGCGAGCGTCGGCCCGAGCCCGCGGTAGAACGTGGAGAGGAACGCCCCCTCGGAGCGCAGGGACGCGATGACGGAGCCGAACGACGCGCCGCCAGAGACCGTCAGCCTCGCCCTGATCACGTCGAGCGGGTACGTCAACACGTTGCCGACGAGGGCCGCGGCGCCCGCGCACGCGGAGCGGTAGAGCGGCTCGCGCGCGTCGAACTCGTCGTCCGCGGGCGTCAGAGACAACAGGTTGATGTAGGTCGTGCACGTGATCGCCGCCGTCGGGAACACGCGCAGCGAGTTGGCGAGGTTGCCCGCGAAGAGGCCGCGCGCGCCCTCGGTCCTCAAAATGGCCGAAAACTCGCCGAGCACGCCGCGCGCGCTCGTGCCCGTCTGCGCCGCGAGCTTGACGCGCTCCAGGGGCGCGGTCAGCGTCCGCGAGGCGACGCCCGCCGTGCCGCCGGCCACAATCGTCTGCCAGTACTTGAGGCCGGGCACGGGCTTCGTCGCGGACCCGAGGTCGTTGCCGAGCTCCGGCAGCGAGTCGAACTCGGACCAGCGCTCCGCGATGGACTCGAGCGAGGCGAGCGGCACGAACTCGAAGGCCTCCTCGAATTCGCGCATGTCCACCGTGCCGTCGCCGCCCTTGTCCACGGACCGCAGCATGCGCTCCGCGTCGTCGAGCGTCGCCGACGTCGCGCCGAGCCGCCGCAGCGCGCGCGCCATCTCGAACTTGTCGATGACGCCCGAGCCGTCGAGGTCGACGGCCTCGAAGGCTTCGCGCACGCGGCCGAGGTCGAAGAGCGTTCTGAACTCGATCAATGTTAAAGTGGATCGGTCGCCGTCGACGTCGTCGCAGCGCGCCATGAGCGAGGCGACGAAGGCGGCCTGGTTCGACGAAGGGAGTGCGTTTAGTTCGTCGAGCGCTGCGCGGAGCTCCGCGGCGTCCATCGTGCCGGAGCGATCACGGTCGTGCTTGTGAAAGACGGCGTCGACGCGCGAATCATGGTCGTCCATCGCGTTTTTGCCGCAGTCAAAAGTGAGCTTTCGCAAGAGGCTGCCCTTGCCCAGCAACATCAACATCTCAACATGATAACGCCGAAGCTTATGGGGCGGTCCTCCGGGGTGCGCGGAGGTGGTTTCGCGCAGCGGCCGGTGGTGGGGCCCGCCGCGTCGGCTCCGGTGGGCGCCCGGGGCGGAGCACCCCGCTGCGCGCGTCGATTGGGCAGCGGGGCGCCGAGCGCGAGGACTTGCAGGGCTTGGCCATCGGCGCGACGTCGCCCATGGGCCCGGGGGGCTGCCGCGCGCGCTCGCTTCGTTCGGATGCCTTCGACGTGAGTCTCGGAGGGAGCTGGTGGGGTCGGCGCCCTCGGTGGCTTCGGTGTGCGGGCTTCGATGTGCCCGTGTCCATTCGTTTCTCTGCATTCTGCAGCGTCTCCTCGTAGCGTGGCGCTCTGTGCGGTTCCGTCGGCGTCGGCGTCTTTGCTCTCTTCGGTCCCGCTGACTACGGGTGTCCTCTTCGGCGGTGCCCTCGGCTAGCCACTTGTGGTCCTGAGGTTGAATCGGCCTAGTCGAGCCGGACGTCCTGCCCGTCGGGTGCGGGTGCCTTCGTTCTCAACCTCCCCCGGTCCACGGAGAGTCCGTTGAGTGTCGTCTGAATGAGGCGACTCAGGATGCTACTGCCTTGCGCCAATCCCGGCGTGCTCTCGGCGTGGCGGTCGGTGCCAGGCTTGGCGCGAGTGTACCGCCGCCACACCTCCGATCCGAGTGCACGCGCGATCTTTGGGTCGGAGGAAGGGGCCGGTGTGGGAACGCCAACCCCCCGGCTACGCCTCCGTCTGAGCCTCCGGGCGGGGTCTTCGGGTGCGCACCCCCTTCAATAACTTGGTCAACATCGTGTAACTCGCGCCCCCTCCGTCGCTCCTCGGGGTCGCCCGGCGAGCGCCCGAGCGCGATATATCCCGCCGCGGCTAGCCAGCATAACTCCAGCCTACCTCAGCAGCCCCACACCTTGACCGTCTTGTCGTCCGCCCCGGAGACGACGCGCCGGCCGTTGGGGAAGATGGCGAGGCAGTTGACCTAAAGACGAAAGATCACACGGAGAAAAAAAAAGAGAAGACGCCGCGCCACACCTCCCCCGAATGCCCGGCCAGCGTCGCGACGCACTCGCCCGTGGCCGCGTCCCACACCTTGACCGTCTTGTCCTTCGACCCGGAGACGACGCGCCGGCCGTCGGGGAAGACGGCGACGCAGTTGACCTAAAAGCCAGAGGAGATCACACCCGAAAGAACGAGGACGCCGCGCTACACCTCATCCGAATGTCCGCGCAGCGTCGCGACGCCCTCGCCCGTGGCCGCGTCCCACACCTTGACCGTGTTGTCGAGCGACCCGGAGACGACGCGCCGGCCGTCGGGGAAGACGGCGACGCCCTAAAAGCCAGGAAGATCACACACACACAAGAAAAACAGCAGAGAAGACGCCGCGCCACACCGTACTCGAATGCCCGGCCAGCGTCGCGACGCACTCGCCCGTGACCGCGTCCCACACCTTGACCGTCTTGCCCGACTCGGAGACGACGCGCCGGCCGTCGGGGAAGAAGGCGACGCCGTAGACCTAAAAGCCAGGAAGATCACACACACACAAGAAAAACAGAGAAGACGCCGCGCCACACCCCTTTCGAATGCCCGGCCAGCGTCGCGACGCACTCGCCCGTGGCCGCGTCGCACACCTTGACCGTCTCGTCGGCCGACCCGGAGACGACGCGCCGGCCGTCGGGGGAGACGGCGACGCAGTTGACCTTAAAGCCAGGAAGATCACACCCGAAAGAACGAGGACGCCGCACTACACCTCATCCCGATGCCCAGTATTCAGCGTCGCGACGCACTCGCCCGTGGCCGCGTCCCAAACCATGACCGTCCAGTCGTCCGCCCCGGAGACGACGCGCCGGCCGTCGGGGAAGACGGCGACGCAGTTGACCTAAAAGCCAGAAAGATAACACACACACTCAAGAAAACAAGAGAAGACGCCGCGCCACACCCCATCCGGATCCCAGGGATCATTACCATGCTGGAGCGTTGCGACGCACTCGCCCGTGGCCGCGTCCCACACCTTGACCGTCTCGTCGGCCGACCCGGAGACGACGCGCCGGCCGTCGGGGAAGACGGCGACGTCCCGAACCTAAAAGCCAGGAAGTTCATACCCGAAAGAACAAGGACGCCGCGCCACACCCAGCCCGAATGCCCGGCCAGCGTCGCGACGCACTCGCCCGTGGCCGCGTCCCACACCTTGAGCGTCATGCCCGACCTGGAGACGACGCGCCGGCCGTCGGGGAAGACGGCGACGTCCCGAACCTAAAAGCCAGGAAGATCATACAAGAAAAACGGCAGAGAAGACGCCGCGCCACACCGCTCCCGAATGCCCGGCCAGCGTCGTGAGCTCGGCCAACTTCGAGAGGTCCACGACCATCGAAAACGGCATGAATCGCAGCTCCGCGCTGTTATCCACGGTCACGCAGCTGCTCGTGTCCCAGATCGACTGGCTCACCTTTGGCGCCGCCGCCGCGGGGCTCTCCCGCACGACCGTCTCCGCGACGTCCCCACCGCCGTCGCCGACCGCCGGTTGCTCCGCCGCGCTCGAGTCCTCTTCTCGCTCCAAAGCCGCGCCCTCGCCGCCGGCGTCGGGCACCGCGCGAACGCCCTCGCTGCCGGCGACGGGCACCTCGCGAACGCCCTCGCCGCCCTCGTCCGCCGCGCACGACGCGACGACGTCGTCCGCCGTCGTCTCCGAGCGGTCGAGCTTCTCGCGCTCCTCGTCGAAGGCCCCACCCAGCTCCAGCCGCCCGAGGAACTCGAGCCAGCCGCCGGGCACGCGGTGGTTCACCACCGCGACGGCCAGCTGCGCGCGCGTCAGCGCCCGGTACAGCCGCGACCGCGTCTCGAGGGCCGACGCGTCGTCGACGGAGATGGCGTGGTCCAGCCCGGCGCAGACGACGACGAGCCGCTCGAGGCCGTCGATGTTGTCGACGGTGTCGACGACGAGCCACGCCGGCGACCCTTCGCGCTCGTTGCGGTCGCGCGGCAGCGTCGCGCTCGCCGTCGCCGCGTCGACGATTTCAAAGCTCCGCCCGAGCCGCTTGGCGAGCGCCACACGAAGCTCCTCGCAAAAGCCGGCGTCGGGGCAGACGACGGCGACGCGGTCGTCGAGGTCCATGCCGTGGAGCTGGCGTCGGATCGAGTCGATCGCCGCGTCCACCTCCCGCGCGTAGTGCTGGATGCGGTGGCCGTCGAAGAGCCGCGCCTCGAGCGGCGGGCCCACGGACGCCGAATGGCCCCGCGTCGCCGCCTTTCCCCCGGCCTCGAGCTGGAAGGCCGCGGCGCCCGCGACGATGCGCTTCGTCGAGCGGACCACCTCCTCGAGCGCGACCGTCGCGACCTCGGCCGACTCGGGCACGTCCGCGATCGATCGCACCAGCCCGGCCCCGTCCATGGCCGACGTCGCCTGCGACGCGTCGCCGAGGAAGAGGTAGCGGTCGGCGGCGACGCCGCGAACTGCCTCGCGCGCGCCGACGTCGCCGGCGAGGTGGTGCGCCTCGTCCACGACCGCGAGGCCGTAGCGCTCCGCCTCGACGACGCGGTCGCTGATGGCCAGGCGCTGCCGCCCGTCCGCCTCCTCGACGCGGATCTCGAGCGGACCGCGATCAAAGGGAGCGACGAGCACGCGGACGCGGTCGGCGACGCGCAGCGCCGACGTCCGGGACGCGACGACGAGCCACTTGACCACGAAGAGCGCCAGCGCGCTGTTCTTCGAGACGAAGAGCACCATCTGGTTCGCGTGGAGGACCTCGAGCGCGCGCTGGATCGCCACGAACGTCTTGCCGCCGCCCGCGGGCGCCAGGAGCAGCGCGTACTGGGCCGCGCGCACGTCGCCGAGCTTCTCGCGCTGGTGCCGCGTGAGCTTGGTAAAGCGCATCATGCTGCTCGCGTAGCACTCGAGAAAGGCGCCGCTGTCGCAGCGGAGCGGCACGACGTCCCCGGCAACGAGCGGTCGCTCCCATAGCCCCTGCTTCGCGCCGCGGTAGAACTCTCGGCCGTCGACGAGGTCCTCCTTCTCGTAGCCGAGCCCCAGCAGCTCCTCGTCCGTCGCCGGCCGCCTGCTCTCCGGCACCGGGACCGTCGGCCGCTCGAACTGCGCCTCGTTCTCGTGGACGAAGAACTCGCGGCCGGATGTTGTCGCGAGCCTCTCATAGCCGAGCCCCGGGAGCTCCTCGTCCGTCGCCGGCCGCCTGCTCGCCGGCAGCGGGACCGTCGGCCGCTCGAACTGGGCCTCGTTCTCGTGGACGTAGAACTCGCGGCCGGATGTTGTCACGAGCTTCACGTAGCCAAGCCCGGGCAACTCGCCATCCGTCGCAGCGCGCCGCCAGCGCAGCAACGCCCCGTTCAGCTTCTCCTCGAAACCGCTCCCCAGAAGGATGTCGTCGCGCAGCGCGGCCATGGCCGCGACGTCGTCGATGCCGAGGCGCACGCGCGCGCGGCCCCGCCAGAGGTAGACGTTGGCGACGCAGCACCCGGGCGGCAGGGCCTTTGCCAGCGCCGCCTCCAAAATCGCGACGGAGCCGCAGGCGTCCATGACGCTCCTCCCGTCCGCGCACGCGAGCGTCAGCATCTGCTCGCTCTCGAGGTCCGGGCCGTCGAGGGCCCGCGCGAGCGCGTCGTCGTCGCCGCTCGCCGCGAGGACCCGATGGACTTCGTACACCTGATGCGCGCCCGAGTCCTTGATCTCCTTGATGCTCTGGAACGTGAGCTGGAGCTCGCCGACGAAGCCGTCCACATCCACGTTGAGCTTGACGTCGCGGTAGCCCGACGTCCCGCCCCGCAGATTGTCTTTGCACCGCAGGATTCTCAGCTCCTCGCCGCGCGCCGCGGCGCGTAGCTTCGAGATGGCCGCGTTGAAGTCGTTCGCCGTGCCGTAGACGCCGGTCGCGCGCTCGACGTCGACGACTCGCGCGACGTCGCCGTCGTAGTCGGCCTCGGCCTTTTCCTTGATGCGCAGCGTGCCCTTGCGCGGGCCCTGGAAGTAGGCGCCGCCGGACTCCTTGACGGGCTGCTCGAGCGCCGCGTGCATCGCCTCGGCGCGCTCGCTGGCCAGCGCGACGAGCGCCTCGACGGTCGCTCCCTGCGGGAGCGCGCACCGCGGCGGGTCCGCGGGCGAGAACTCATCCTGGAGCTCAGCGGTCGCCGCGAGCAGATCGTCCGCCACGCAGCTTTCCCACGCCGCATCGTAGAACGCTTTGACCTCCCTCTCCGCACGGGAGATCTCCTCCTGGAGCTTGGTTCGATCGCAATTCTTGACGTCGCGGTCGCCTGCTGGCGTTCGCGGCACGGCCCGCTCCACGTTGCTGCATATGATCTGCACCTGGTCGACGCTCGCGCTGGCGCCCATGGCGTTATGGAGCTCACGGAAGGAGTGTGCCCCTATCCCGCAAACAATTGAAATTCAAACACGCATTATTGAGGACATCGTGAAGTGCTCTCGGTTGCGCATCGACGATGGATCGAGATGCCTCGAGCAGCCGCGCCGCGCCGCCACGGCCAGCGCCGGCGAGTTGCGCAGTAGTAGTCGCCTAAAACAAGCATGGGCAGCGTGCTGTCCGGCGAGGCGGACAAGGTCTCGCTCACGAAGGCGCGGCGCCTCTGCGAGAACGCAGGCCGCAGCTGGGACGATGCGTGGAGCGCGATGTTCTTCGCGGCGCGCACGGATCTGCTCGAGGCGCTCCGTGCCGAAGAAATCGCCGCGCTGGCCCCGGCGCCTGCGGCAGCTGAGGACGTGGACGTCGCGGACGCTGGGGACGTTCCCGAGGCGGACCCGGACGAGGCCGCGTTCGGCGGCGGAGAGGAGGCCGACGCCTTGGAAAACGACGGCGACGACGGCGCGGCCGACGACGACGACGAGGCCGACCCGCTCACGGCCGACGGTCGGCCGGCGGCGGACCGCGACGACCGCTTCGCCGCGGAGATGAAGCTCCTCGTCATGCACGAGATGGAGGCCCGCATGACCGTGTCCGACGACTTCGCGCGGCAGCAGGCGGAGCGACGGTCGCGGCTCACGGAGCGCCTCGCGGCCCGCGCCGAGACGCGCGAGTCGCGCGTCGCCGTCAACGAGGAGAAGCAGTGGCGGAGCAAATTCGCCGAGTACCAGGCGGCCAAGGCGGCGAAGCTCGGCGAACCGCGGCGGCCCGCGGCGTCCGCGAAGACCTCCGAGCCGCGGCCGCCGCAGCGCGCCGACGCGCCTGAACAACTAGAGCCGCGGCGGCCCGACGCGGAGCGGGAAGGCGAGGCGCGGCCCCGCGCCGGCGTCGTCGCGACGGCGCCGGCCGCGCCCCTCGACGCGCCCGACGACGTGCCCCTCGACGCGGCGATCGAGGCCGCGATCGAGGCCGTGGGCGGCGAGGGCGTGGCGAAGGGCAAGGACCGCGAGAAGCGGGGCTCGTTCGCCAAGCTCCACAAGGTCCGCGACACGCTCCGCATCCTGCGCGCGTGGCTCCCGAAGCAGCGGCTCCGCGCGGCCTGGGCGCTCGAGGGCGGCGCGTCGGCCTACGGCGACGCGACGAGCGTGCGCTTCGCCGTCGGCCAGCGCCTGCGGCTCAGCGTCGACGCGGAGTTCGTGCTCTGCGAGGTCGTCCGCTCGCCGGCGAGCGACGCCGAGGGCTCGGTCCACGGCGTCCGCGTCGTCGGGACGGCCGGCGACTCGCGGGACGTGGACCTCACGAAGAGCGTCTGGAAGTGCGACGCGGCGCCGACGCCGCTGCCGCGGTCGCTCGGGACGCCCGGGTCCTGGGACGCGGCCGTCGCGGCCGTCGGCGGCACGCGGTTCCCCTACGCGCTCGAGTTCGGGCCCTCGGCGACGAACCCGCGGTCCACGTACCCCGGCCGGCCGCCGTCTCCGCACGACGTGGCGATCCGCGCGACGCTCGGGTGGCCGCTGGCTCCGGCCGCGGCGGGCGCGTACTTTACGCTCGCGGGCATCTCTCGCAAGCAGATCTCGGACGCGCGGCACCGCCTCGTGGCCCCCTCGGCGGACCGGGGCTTCTACCTCCTCGTCCGCGACGTCGACGGGCGCCGCGTCGCGGTCGGCGAGGTCCGCGCGGGCGCGGCGTACAAGGACGCGCGCTTCTACAACACCAAGGCCGTGCTGCGGAGCTCGGACTGGCTCGAGGACCTGTCGATCGCCTACGCCGCCAAGAAGCGGCAGCCGGCCCGGGTCTCGACGTGGCCCGGGTTCGCCGTCGACGTCGTCAGCGTCCGGTCCGCGACGCGCGTCGCGCGCGGCGACGACGGGACCTGGGTCGACTCGGAGACGCGGCGCGAGGCGACCTTCGCGCAGCTCCGCGTCGCGGCCGCCAGCAAGGAGCAGGCGCCCAAGGGCCTCGAGCAGCACCTCAAGCAGCTCCTCGCGTCGACGTTCCCCGCCGTCGACGACGCGGACGTCCGCTCCGTCGCCGCGACCGCGCGCGTCCGGGCGCCGCCGCAGACGCTCGCCTGCGCGCTGGGCCACCGGTTGCGCCTGCGGCCGGGAAAACACGCCTGGGGTGCGGGGTCCATTGGCGCCAGCGGCACCGTCGTGGGCCTCGACACCCGGAGCGGCCTCTACGCCTTCCGCGTGGACAACCACGGGCTCCGCGGCGGCGTCCCCGAGAGCTCCGAGGCCGCGCGGTCGCTCTGCTCCGGCGCTCTCGGTCCGGAGGCCTTTTTGCTGAACCCCGTGCTCCAGCGGAACGCGACGCCGGCGCCGAGCCACGCCTACGTGCCGGGGCAGCGGCTCCTCGTGCTCGACCCGGCGACGCGGCTCCGTGAGGACGCGCTGGTCGTGTCGGCCGCGGGCGGCGGCCGCCCCGCGGTCGTGCGGTTCGAGGACCGGGACGAGGACGAGCCCGTGGATCTCAACGCCTTCAATCACAGCGTCGCTCGCATGTCGCGCGCGCACCTCGTGTCCGCGCTCCGCGAGTACGCGCGCGCCGTCGCGCTCGAGAACGAGTTCGTCGAGGACGCGATCACGGGCAAGCACCTGCACGCGCTGCGCCAGACGCTCCACATCGGCCTCGCGGAGCGCGACGGCGTCGGCGGCGTCGCCGCGGAGCGCTACGGCGACGCGCGGCGGTCGTCGGACCTCGTCGCGCTCCTCACGGAGCCGCAGCAGGGCGACGGGTCCGCGGGCGAGGCCGCGGCGCAGCCCGTGCTCATCATGGCCGAGGCGGGCACGGGCAAGTCCTGGATGACGAAGCAGATCGCCTGCGCCGCCGCGAAGGCCGTGCAGACGGGCGACCCCGCGGGCCAGTTCTACCCGCTCGTCATCTACGTCCAGGAGCTCGCGCACCTCATCCGGAGCCGCCGCGACGAGGTCGCCGAGGGCAGCGCGTTCGTCCACCTCGTCGAGGCCTTCATCCGCATCAAGTTCGGCGACCAGCCCGCGACGTGCGCGGCCCTGCTCCAGTGCTTCCAGCAGCGCACGCTCTGCGTCATCGTCGACGGCATCGACGAGGCCGCGGACCTCAAGGCGCTCATCGAGAACTTCATCTTCCGCGAGATCGTGCCCCTGGGCCACCGGCTCCTCGTCACGAGCCGGCCCGAGGCCATCGACGCCAAGCGCTACGCGCCGTCCTTCGTCCTCCTCAGCCTGCGCAAGCTCGACGCGGAGGCCCAGGCGCTCGCGATCCGCCAGCAGGTCGAGGACAACGAGTATTTCCAGCGCCTCGCGGCCTTTGCGGAGGTCCGCCTGCGCCACGACGCGCTCTGGGGCCACGTGCCCGAGGACCAGCAGGAGGCGTTGGAAAAGCTGGCGAGCCGCGACGCCTTCTTCCTGCGCGAAGGCCGTCGAGATCCCGAGGCGCGCCAGCGGGGCCTCGGCGGCGCCCTGGTCGCGCGCCGCGACGCGCCGGCGGCGTCGGCGACGCTCCGAGGCCTCGACGACCGCCTCGCGCTCCTCGCCTGCGCGCGGCCGCCGCCGGGCGCGGCCTACGACCACCGCCAGGAGTGGGCCGACGAGACCGTCGAGGAGCTCGCCGCCGAAGCCGGGGGCGCCGACGGCGGCGGCCTCTGGCGCGAGATCATCGCCGAGTGCGACGAGCTCCTCGCCGTCGCGGAGCGGCTCCGCGCGCCGTTCCGGCGGGCCCTCGAGGAGCTCGCGGAGGCCCTGAACCTGCCCAAGCCCAGCGGCCGCGAGACGGACCGCGTGCGTTTGGGGCCGCTCAAGAAGCCCGTCCGCATCTATGCCAAGGCGCACGACGAGCGCGAGGGCTACGAGGGCTACTACGACGACGGCGGACTCGCGACGGCCAACGTCGTCGACGTCCTGCGAGCCACGCTCCTCTTCGACGACGCCCCGAGTCGAGCCCCGTGTCCAGTGCGCCTGGGAGCGCCCCCCGAAAGAGATGTGCGCGCGCGCTCGTTGCTCGCGAGTTTTTCGAGCGCGCGAGCCCCTCTACTTGGTATTTTGCAGAGATACAGCTTGCGAGCTCACTGAGAGAGAACACCGACAGGGCCTTGCAGTTTACCCGGCCTATATAGGCCTCGTCGAAGCCCACGGGCTGCTCGCGCGGGGCGTCGGCGGCCTCGAGCTCGTGCGGACCAAGAACAAGTTCGCGTCCCCCGGTCCGACGCACAACCGCCAGCTCCTCTGCAACGTCCGCGTCCGCGAGAGTTCGGACGGCGTCGAGCTCAGCCAGATCGCCGAGATCCAGCTCCACCTCTCGGCCATCGCGAGCTGGGACAAGGAGAGCCGCGCGCACGAGCACTACGAGTACTTCCGCCGCGAGCTGAGCGGCGTGGGCCTCGGGTCGAACCTCGAGGACTTCCTGGACAAGACCATGTCCGTCTACGCGAGCATCTGCGAGACGCCCGTGCGCCTGTCGCTCCTCATCCTCGTGCTCGAGGGCGCGGCGACGCGCGAGATGCCGACGTCCGTCGGCGACCTCTACCGGCGCGCGGTCGACGTCGCGCTGCGGGACTACGTCGACGGCGACGGCCGCCTGGTCGGCCGCGAGGCCCTCCAAAACGTCGCCGTGGCCAACTTCCGGCGGAGCCAGGGCGGCGGCCTGGACCGCATCTTCGACGAGCAGGTGCTCTCGACCGCGT
>NW_008705665.1:16697-17954 GCF_000186865.1 Aureococcus anophagefferens
ACGCACGGCGCGTTCTCGCGCGACGAGCCCGGCTGGACGAACTTCCTGGTCGCCCGCGCGTTTTCTCAAGAGTACTTCAAGAGTACTTCAAGAGTACACACCACTGTCCCCATAGGCCACCTATCGAACATCCTGGCCATCGCCGCGGACCTCGCCGACGTGAGCGATTTGCTCCTGGGCGGCCGCGAAGTCGCGATCCCCGTCGGAAGGCTGGACGGAGGCGAGCCGCCGCACCTCTTCCTCATCCTCGCCGGATGCCGCATCGGTCCTCGGTCCCTCGACCTCCGCGGCCACGGCTCGGGGCTCAAGTCGACGCTCAAATTCGTCTCGAGATGCGCGGGCCTCGAGGAGCTCCGCCTCGGCGGCACGAGCGTCTGCGGCACGCTGCGCCACCTGAGCGGACTGGGGGCGCTGAGGGTGCTGGATTTGGACGGGACGCTGGTGCAGAACAGCTTGCGGCCCCTCGAGGACTGCCGGGCGCTGGTGGAGCTGCGGATCCGCGACGCGCGGCTCGGTCTCGGGCCTCCGAAGAACCGCGGCGTCGGCGCGACGTGGCGGCGCGTCCACGCGGACCTCGAGCCCCTCGTGAAGTTGATGAATTTAGAGGTCCTCGACCTCTCCCGGAACGCGCTCGGCGGGTTGCTCGCGCCGCTCGCCGCGTGCCATCGGTTGCGCTTCCTGAACCTGAGCCACACGAGCGTCGGCGGGGATGTCGGGGGGCTGGAAGGGCTCGAACGGCTCGAGGATCTGCACCTCTGCGGCTGCGAGCGGGTCACGGGCGGCTTTGAGGTTTTTGGTCGCTTGGCGAACCTCGAGAGGTTGGATTTGGAGCGGACGAAGATCGTCGGGGAGATTGGGGGGTTGGCGGGCTGCGCGAACCTCGTGCACGTCAACCTGCGGCGCCTCCCGCCGATGCTCAAGGGCGACATTTCCGTCTTGGGTGGGCTAGGGAAGTTGGAGACGCTGGCCATCTTCCTGACGGTCGTCGAGATTCCCGAGGGCTACGCGCCGCGCAAGCTCGCCGCCGACGTCGAGAAAGCGACCGCCGCGAAGACCGCCAAGGGCCTCAAGGGCACGGCGAAAGATGTGGGCCGACGAGAAGACGCCAACGCAAACCGCGTGACGCTCCTCAAGGTCCACGTCCGCGAGGCCCAGCACCTCATCGGTCGCTTCGAGGAGGGGAAGAGGCAGAATCTCAACGGCGCGGCGCGATTCGCCCTCGTCCGCGAGAAGCTCAAGAAGAGGATGATGGCTTTG
>NW_008705666.1:0-2297 GCF_000186865.1 Aureococcus anophagefferens
TCACCACTGGTTTGGGTGGTGACCAAACTTGAGAATTCTCTAGCTCGGTCAAATCGAAGTCGATTCGGCTGATTTTTGGACGAATCGATTGCCCTCATCGAGTTCTCGAAGCACGGCCGAAGAGCATGCGTCGAAATGGTCGCATACGCGCACATTGAAGTCGGGTTGAAGATTTGAATTCGGCACAGGTCCAAGGAGGTCGGCCAGGTCTCCGGCGAGGACTCGCCCCTGGCCCGGAACCACACGACGGGCGTCGGCACGGCGTCCTACGCGGCGCCGGAGCAGCTCGCCAAGGGCGCGGCCTACGGCGCGGGGGTGGATATTTTCTCGCTCGGGCTCGTGCTCTTCGAGCTCGCGACGCCGCTGGGCACGGCGATGGAGCGCGCCAAGGCCTTCCAGGCGCTGCGGAGCCGCGACCCGGCGCCGGCGCTGAGAGACGCGCCGCCGGCCGTCGCGGCGCTCGTGCGGCGCTGCTGCGCGCTCCGGCCGGCGGACCGGCCGACGGCCGCGGAGGTCGCGGCGGCCGCGGCCGCGGCCGTCGCCGTCGCGCCGCGCGACGCGGCCGCGGACGCGCTCGCGGACCTGCCGAAGCGGGCCCTCGTCGAGGAGATCCTGCGCCTGCGGCGCGCGCTCGAGGGAGCTCGGAGGGACGACCCTGGAACCCTGAGGGGCCCCGGGGACGAGGGCGCGCCGCTCGCGCGCCGCGAGGCGAACCCCCGCCGGGGCTTTAGCGCGTAAGAGTGCTTACCTCTCTCGCGTTTCTTCTGACGGCGAACGGCAACGACGGCCCGCGCCTACTCGCCCTGGTTCCCTCCGCGGGCCTGCCTCCCCTCCCCGGACGGACGCAGTCGAGCGCGCGTCCCCTTCAATAACTTGAAGGGGGGGGTGACGGAAAATGAATTCCGACTTCTGCGACGCCTATAACCAAGCAACTTTGGGTTCCTACTCGGAGGTGGTAACTGACGGGGATCCTGTCCTAAAATCTGGGGCTGGGACCGCGTTTGGACGCGCCTGGGAGGCGTGGAAAACGTATTATTTATTTATTTATTTAGGCTCGGACTCAAGATCATGAAACCGAGCGCGCTAGAGAGCGTCGACTGACGAGCATGGTCGCGTGCTCCGGCCGCGTCCGTTCGAGCCCCACCGCCGCCTGGCACGCCTGCGACGGCGATGCAAGCCACGACGCGAGCAAGACCGAGCTCAAGCACGCGATTCGGTTCTCGATGACCGACAAGGGCCTGGAGGAGCACTCGTTCGTCGAGAGCGGCGACAGCGGCAAGTACAAGCTCTGCGGCGACTGCGCGGTCGTCGTCCTCCGGGCCATGCTGTCCAAGTCGCCGCTCAAGTGCGAGAAGACGGGCAAGAAGGGAACCATCGCGAACCAGACGTTCATCAGCGACGTGCTGAAGATGACGTCGATGAAGGACAAGACGCAGAGCCCCTGGCCCACGGGCGCCGCGCGGACGGCCGACGCGCTCTTCGCCGAGTGCGAGCACGACATCGAGAAGGAGAAGAAGCCCGCCGAGGCCATGGATGATGACGACGAGGACGAGCCGCGCGCGCGCCGCGTCACTGAGAAATTCGTCGAGGCCAAGGCCGACGGCGACGGCGACCTCCTCGACAAGCTCTGGCCCATGGCGCGGCCCTTCTTGCCCAAGAGGACCCTCACGTACAACGTCCTCGTGGTCACGTGCCTCGTCATCCTCAAGCACAACGGCCACAAGGTCTCCGCGCCGTGGGACGCGTACTTCGAGGGCCAGGAGGTCCTGCGCTGGATCGCGCGCCTCTACCCGAGCATCGGCAAGTCCCTGTACAAGGAGCTCCTCGGCCAGGCCACGCCCAAGGACGAGCGCTGGGACATCAAGTCCAAGAACCTCGTGTTCTTGCCGTCCTACAAGCAGCTCAAGGACTACGCGGGGACGCCGTACACGCTCCGCTCCGTGCTCACGCTCGGCGCGAACGACACCATCATCAGCGCGATCTCCACCTTCAAGACCGCGGGCGTCGACCCGTGCGTCGTCGCGGTCACCTTCGACAAGGTGCACGTGAACAAGCAGTCGATGATCGTGTACGAGGACGGCGAGCCCTACCTGCTCGGCGGCGCGACGCGTTCTGACCTCCAGGGCGCCATGCTCAAGTACAGCGACCTCGCCGGCAAGTCGCTGGTGCCCGAGGCCGAGCTCGCCGACGGCTTCCTGACGCTCGTGCTCTCGGACATGTTCAAGAAGACGCCCCACGGCATCTTCGTGAAGGCGCTGCCGATCGGCGCGGAGAACGCGGAGCTGCTCTACGCGGTC
>NW_008705666.1:5027-8234 GCF_000186865.1 Aureococcus anophagefferens
CACGGACCCTAGGAGCCTCGCGCTCGGGTTGCTTGGGAAACGGTGGCGATCACGACGAGCTAGGGAGCCCTCGGGGGTCCGTCTCCCCCCCCGTATAACTTGGTCAACGACTTGGTTGATGTCGATGTTGGGGCAGCCTTTCGGGCAGCCTCTTTCGGAGAGCATGGTGGCCATTGCATGGCGGAGGATGAGATCGCGTTCGTCGATGTCGTGACAATCGTCGTCCCTTTGGTTCTCGAAGCCTTGTGTTCGACGTCGTCGTCGCGCGCCGTCTTCGTCGTGCTCGGCCTCGTGCGCGGCGTCCTCCTCGTCGCCGTCGTCGGGCTCTCGCTCCCGGTCCGGTACCGGATCGGCCCCTGGCTCTTCACGTACCCGGAGGGCGCGCCGCGGAGCGAAACGGAGTAATGGAGAAGGTCGCGGACAGCGCCGAGTGGGACGACGGGCCGACGTTCGGCGCCACGAACCCGATGGTCGGCGCGCTGCGCGGCGCGGCGCCGCGGCGCGCGTCGGACAGCAAGCCACCGGAACTCGCCGCTCCTCCGCCGCCGCCGGGCTTCGACGTCGAGGACCCGCAGCGGCGCGCGTCGGCGCCGGAGCGCGCGTCCGACGCGGAGGCTCCGGGCCTCCGGCGCACGTCGGCGCCGGCGTCGACGCGCGCCGCCCTTTCGGCGCCGGCGTCGACGCGCGTCCCCGAAGCGAGCCGCGGCGACGCGCTGCGGCGCGACATCTCCGCGCTGGACCGCGAGGTCCAGGCCGTGCTCTCGAAGCGCTCCCCCCACAAGCGGCAGACGGTCATGGGCAAGGCCTGGCACGCGGCCGTGACGGCGCTCGTGGAGCGGGAAAAGGAGGAGATCGCGCTCCGCGCCTGGGAGAACGCCATCGACTTCGGGAGCTCGTCGGCGGGCCTCTCCATCTACCTCGTCGCGGCCGTCACGGAGTCGCGGCGCCGCGACATCGGCAAGTGCATCTTCCTCGTCGTCCTCTGCTTCACGGTGCAGTGCGTCCTGCTCGTGTCCATCACCTGCGAGTTCATCGAGGGCCCGGCGACCATCGTCGCGCCGGGCTTCCAGCCGCACGTCAACGACGGCACCCTCCGGCGCAAGTGGGCGCGGCACGTCGCCGCCGACGCGGCCGCGGCCGCGCTCCTGTCGCTCATCGTCTGGATCATGTGGGTCAAGTTCAACGGCCTGCGCGTCTACCGCATCTACTGGGAGGGCCGCCGCGTCCGCCGCTGGGTCCTCGTCTTCGCGATGCTCGCCAAGGTCGCGCTCCCGCGTCCCGAGAGCGTTTCGACGAAGGCCCCGCGCGCGTTCGCGACGGCAGCCCGAGAGTGGTTTGACGAATGCTTTCGCGACGGCAGCCCTCGACACACTAGGTCACGCTCATCTTCTGCTCCTGCTTCATCACCTACATGCTCTTCCGCGGCGACAACGCGCTCCTGTCGATGATCCTGAACGTCATGAAGATCCAGTACGTGAACCGGCTCGACACGGAGGTCGTGCGCATCGGCCGCGAGGCGCCGCGCCTCGGCTGCGTCATCGGCGACGCCGAGGACCTGACGGCGAGCGTCGCGCGCGACCTGCGCAAGCGGGACCTGTCCGCGCCCCGCGTCGTTCGATCCCTCGCGGCGCCGCGACGCTCGCCCCGCTCGCGACGACGGGCCCGAGGGGCGCGTTGACGCGCCGCAGCTGCGGGTTCGCGCGCGCGACGCGCGCGGCCGGCGCGACGCTCTACCGACGCGTCCGTAGGCCGAAGACGCTGACGAAGATCGAGTCGGCCAGCTTCGCGACGATCCGCAAGCTCGCGCGCGTGCGCCTCTCGCAGGCCATCCTCGAGTGCGTCTTCCGCGTCTGCCGCCTCGCGTTCCGGATCTGCGCGTTCGCGCTCCTGTTGACGTGCGCGACGGGCGGCCACATCGCGCACATCCACTTCCGCAACGTGCTCTGGTTCCTCACGCTCCTGAAGCAGCGCTACCCGTCGGAGTCGTCGGAGTACCTCCACGTCTTCATCGTCGACTCGCCGAAGACGGACGTCAAGTACTCCGTCATCGTCTGGATCATGGTCGCCGCCGTCGCGTGCCTCGCGCGCCTCGGCCGGCTCTGCTGCAAGACGTGCTGCAAGCGCGTCGGCAAGGGGCCCTGCCAGGCCGTCGCGCGGGCGCTGTCGCTGCGCCGCGAGCGCTCGGCGACGACGACGCGCGAGAGCCCCGAGGCCCTCGACCTCGAGCTCGCGCCGGCGCGGCGGGCCCGCGCGCCGACCCTCGGCGCCATGGACGACTGCTAAGAGGAGGGAACTTGGTGGGGACTTCGCGCTGTCCTGCGAGGCGGTTTCTTTCCCGTAGCAACCGCGCCAGCAAACTCCGCCGCGCGCGGACGTGGACGGCGCCGAACACGGACCCGCCGCTGCACTTCCTCTGTCGAGCCCGCGCAGCTCCGCCTTGGACCGGCCGCCGCACACGCGCGCGTACGCGGCTGCCCCGAAAGAAAAGGAGGCTGCCCAGATCCGAAACGGAGGCTGCCCCGCGCGCGCGTGCGCGGCTGCCCCGAAAGAAAGGCTGCCCCGAAATTGTCGATTCGAGGCTGCCCCGATTCAGATCCCAAGGAAATTGGTGTGTCTCTCACAACAAAGAAAAGAAGCGGTTCTCGACATCGGAGCAGCGATCTTGCATCGTGGGTCCAGTGTTCGATACCGCCTCTTTCTCTCCACTCTGGCGAGAGGTACACCATCAACCTGTATCTTTCGTCGTTTGGCTGGGGTGTGTGATGGTTGGCGGTGTGGCTCACCAGCCGCGTCGTCCGATTGCGCGCCCCTCAGATATCTTCGCAGTTTTGGCCGAGCGGTCTAAGGCGCCAGTTTAAGGCACTGGTCTTCGGGCGCGGGTTCGAATCCCGCAGACTGTACTCTATACCCCTCCCACGGGGGGTTACGGCGAGTGATGTAGTGGTAACATTAGTCGTTGCCATCGACTATCCCCGGGTTCGATTCCCGGCTCGCCGAACTTGTCTTTGTCGGTATGGCCCAATGGATAAGGCGCGTGACTACGGATCACAGCGGCGGCTATACGGTCGCCGCGATCTCGTCGGAGATTCTGGGTTCGAATCCCAGTATCGATTCTTTTTTGCTCCCGGCGGTCGTGACGTTCTTTTTTTGCTCGCAGGTGCGGCGCGCGGTAATTCCAAGTCGCGCCTCCCTTTCGAAGACAACTCC
>NW_008705666.1:8284-10364 GCF_000186865.1 Aureococcus anophagefferens
GAATGTCGAAGAAAGACAGGCGCGCGCGGCTCGGCTGGCGCGGTCGTGGTCTGGCGTCGCGGCGCGACGAAGGAGCGCTCACATGTCCGGCTCCCGCGTCGCGCTCGCACGCCGGCTCCCGCGTCGCGCTCACATGCCCGGCGCGCCGCCGACCTTCTGCATGTTGGCCGCGGCGACCTGCTCCATGAAGTCGTTGAGGATCTTGCGCTTCGCCGCGAGGGTCTCGCGGAGCGCGTTCTCGGGCATCTCGTTCTCGTTGGCCTCGCGGAGCGCGTCCTCGGCCTCGCGGACGGCCTGCGAGAGCTGGTCGGCCTCCTCGCGCTGCTGGCGCGTCATGCGCGTCGTGCTCGTCGTCTTCGCCTCGATCTTCTTGTTCATGAGCTTGACGTCGACGCCCTTGGCCTTGAGCGTCTCCTCGCGGGGCCGCGCGGCGCCGAAGGGGTTCGGCTTGCCCGAGGCCGACGCGCTGCGCTCGGCGGCGGCCTTGGCCGCCGCCGCCGGGTCCCGCTTCTTCAGCATGAGCTTCGGCCGCCCCGCCGGGACCGCCTCGGGGCTCGACTCGTAGCTCGCCATCGCGTATCGGCGGGCGCCTCGGGGCGAAGAGGCGGCGCCGCGCGGAGCGTCCGGCGCGTTTTCTGATGCGCCCGCGGAGGGAGCCGGAGGAGGCGAGGCGCCGGCGGAGCTTCGGCACCGCGGAGGTGCCCCGGCGCGCGGACACAAGGGGCCGCACTCGCGGCCGCGGACAGGTGGACAGAACCTTGGGCTGCTATCGCGCGCAGATACGTCTGAGCCCATGTTTACCGGTTGCACTCGCTCGAAACGTCGAGCACGTTTTCGAGCGTGCGATGGAGAATCCATCAGCTTCTCAGACCCACAGCCCAGCCATAATGCAACGACGTACCACGATCCCAGTGGCTTTGTTGACCGCGCGCGTACGGACGAGGCAACGGCGAAAACTCGACATCGAGCCGATTGCGGGGCGACGCGAACGAGAGGTTTTATGGGCTGGGATGGGGCGCGTTCGGCTTCCCCGACCCCTTCGAGCTAGATTTGAGCCCTCGCAGCACCAGAGATCGTTCATCGTCACCCACGCATCGCCTCGGTGCAAGGGTTAGGTCGCGGGGCTCGAAATGGTCGAGCTCGTCTGGTCGGGCTCGGGCGCCGTCGCGGCCCGCGGCGGCTCCCGTTACCGTCAAAACAAGGACGAGATCGCTGGACCTAAAGCTTGGCGCCCCTCGGGGCACCGGTTCCGAGGCCGGAACCGCCTTTAGGTCCAGCCGAAAGACTCTGTCTCGACCATACTCGGGCGGTGCGTCCCCGCCCGCGCCCGTCAGCTCCTCTCGAACGCGGCCCAGCAGCAAGCTCTCCCGTGGAAAAAATCGGTGGCGCGGCACGAGACACCGGATCCGGTGCCGAAACGCGTAATTTTTCCACCGCTCAGAGGGTTCCTGGACCCCACGGGGGCTGCCATGCCGCCCCCTGGCCTTTTGGCGTCTCAGACGAAATTATCGACGCGAAGCGGCAACCGGGCTGCTTCATGCTCTGCACGACCAGCTAAAAAGTATCTGCGCGCGATAGCTGCTCGCGACGCTTGATTTTATCGCAGCGAGTGCGAGAACTTCACTCTTTTTTGTTGCCTCAGCGGTGCCGCGGGCCCGGCTCGGCGTCTCTGCGCCCACCACGCCGACCATGTTCAAGAAGCGGACGCAAAAAGGACAGAAGCGCGGCGCCGTCGCGCCGCCGCCAACAGACGACGACGACGACGACGCCGCGCCGGAGCCCATCGAGGCCGTCCAGAACAGCCAGTACTGGCGCAAGCGGTCCAAGGGCCTGTCCGCCGGCGCGCTCGCGACGCGGGAGCACTCGGAAAAAGAGGCGAAGGACGCGCCGAAGGAGGAGCCCGCGGCCGCGCCGGAGACCATCGAGGGGCTCATGGAGAAAAAGTACGCGGGCGCGTCGGGCGCGGCGTCGAGCCGCGACGCGCTGCACGAGGCCGCGCTCGCGGACTTCATCGCCCGGCGCACGGCCGCGACGGCGGAGCCGCCGGCGCCGGCGCCCCTCTCCGCCGAGGACGCGCTCT
>NW_008705666.1:11386-12524 GCF_000186865.1 Aureococcus anophagefferens
GCGACCCGCTGGGCAAGGTCTACGTGCGCCGCGAGCTGGCGCCGGGTCTGGTGCTCGAGAAGCGGTCCGCCGCTCTTGGGGTGGTGCTGGTGATCTTCGAGGCGCGGCCGGAGGCGCTGCCGCAGATCTCCGCGCTCGCGCTCCGGGCCGGGTGCGCGTTGATCCTCAAGGGCGGGTCGGAGGCCAAGGAGTCGAACGCGGCGCTCTACCGCGTGATCCGCGACGCGGTCGTCGCCGCGGCGCCGGCTCGCGCGAAACGCGCGCTCGCGGCCGCGGTGACGCTCCTCCCGGGCCGCGACGCCGTCGCGAGGCTCCTCAAGGCCACGGACGAGTCGCCGGCGCCCCTCGTGGACCTGGTCGTGCCCCGGGGCTCCAACGACCTCGTGAAGCACGTGCAAAAGTCGACGAAGGTGCCCGTGCTCGGCCACGCGGACGGCGTCTGCCACGTCTACGTCGACGCGTCCGCGGACGCGGCGACGGCCGTCAAGGTCGTCGTCGACGCCAAGACGGACTACCCGGCGGCCTGCAACGCCTGCGAGACCGTGCTCTTCCACGAGGCCTGCGTCGCGAGCGGCCTCGCCAAGGCCGTGCTCGACGCGCTCGTCGCCGAGGGCGTCGCGCTCTTCGGCGGGCCCGGGGCCGTCGCGCGGGGCCTCGTCTTCACCGAGGCCGACAAGCCGGAGAAGTGGGAGTACGGCTGCCTCGCCCTGCGCGTCGACGTCGTACCGGACGTCGCCGCGGCCGTCGCCCACGTCAACGCGCACTCGTCGGGCCACACGGAGTGCGTCGTCGCCGAGGACGCGGCCGTCGCCGACGCGTTCCTGGGCCTCGTCGACTCGGCGGACGTCTTCCACAACGCGTCCACGCGCTTCGCCGACGGCTTCCGCTTCGGCCTCGGCGCGGAGTTGGGCATCGCGACGGGCCGCATCCACGCGCGCGGGCCCGTGGGCGTCGACGGCTTCCTCACCTACAAGTGGCTCCTGCGGTCCGCGTCGGCGGGCGGCGACGCGGCGTCCGAGTTCGGCAGCGGCGCGAAGACGTACACGCACAAGGACCTCGCGCTCGCGGACTAGGGCGCGCGTGGGCGGCATCTAAAAAAGGTGAAGTAAAAGAGAATGGGCCATAGAAGGCCTCGGAG
>NW_008705666.1:13505-15744 GCF_000186865.1 Aureococcus anophagefferens
GTGGCGACGTTGGTCTCGTCGAAGCCCGAGAAGCCCGCGCGCGTGAGGACGTCGGCGGCGACGCGCGCGGACGCGTCGGACTCGCGGCAGGACGCGAGCGTGACCTCGACGAAGCGGATGAGGCCGCCGTCGAGGGCGCGCGTCGCGCGCGCGTTGTCGACGATGAAGCCGAGGCGGTCCCAGGCGCGGGGCGTCGTGTCGGCCCGGAGGCAGCGGACCGCGAGCTCCAAATCCTCGCGCGTCATGTTCGCGACCGCGCCCACGTCCAAGCCGTAGAAGGCGCGCTTCAGCGACGGCGCGCGGTCGACGTACTGGCGGAACTCGGGCTCGTCGGCGCGGCGCGTCGACACCCAGACCAGGCGCTCGAAGCAGGCCTCGTCGGAGGAGGGCCGCGCGCCGTAGACGCCGCGGTAGAAGCGGACGTACGCCTCGCGGGAGAAGGCGCAGGTGCCGCTGCGGACGTACTTGGTCCCGTAGCAGTGGCTGAGGAGGCGGTCGACGTCGTTGGCCTCGTCGTCGCCCTCGTCGGCGCCGCGGAGGAAGAGGCGCCGCTGGTAGTCGTCCTCGGGCGGCGCGCGCGGGCCGTCCGCCTGGGGACCTACCGGCGGCGCGGGCGCCGCCGGCGGGCCGCGGGCGACGCCGGGCCGGTGGCGCTTGTTCGGCGGGAGGCGCTCGTTGGCCTCCGGCGGGGGCTTCGGGGCCGCGAGGGACGCCATCTCCTGCGCGACGAGCGCGGCCGCGCCGACCAACGCCGAGATGCCCGAGGGGAAGACCTGGACGATGGTGGCGCCCTCGATGGCCTCGCAGGGCTCGCCGCGCACGGGCGACCCCTCCAACAGCTGGTTGGACGACGTGTCGATCTGGCTCAGGTCCCGCGCGCGGCGGGGCCCGCCGCCCGCGCCGGACGAGTTCGCGTCGCGGCCCTTGGTCACGAGCTTGTACATGCGGCCCCGCAACCCGTGGCTCGGCTCGCCGGAGGCCGTCGTGCCCGGGCTCGGGCCCGGGGCGTTGCCGTCGGGGTCGTCGTAGAGGGGGCCCTTGCGCTTGTTGTCCGCCTGCTGGCCCGGGTACCGCGCCGTCGTGCGGCGCCGCGCCCGCGACATCGCGCAGACGGCGACGCCGAGCTCGGGCGCGTCGGCGGACCAGTGGACGTAGGAGTTGAGCACGGACTGGAAGGTCACGGGCGTGCACTCGCGCTGCTCCTCGCGGAAGTTGCGCTCGGGCTGCTTGCCCGCGCCCGCGCCGGCCGCGAACGCGCGGCTCACGACGTAGCACGTGCCCAGGCGCAGGTCGATGGGGCTCGCCGTCTTGCGGATCGGCAACGCCTCGAGGACGCGCCGGTCCTGCTTGCGCACGGCCTGGAGGAGCGCGAAGGCCTGGCAGGGGCTGAGCTCGACGCCGTACGCCACCGCTTCCAAGGCGGGGCCGACGCCGTCCTGGTCGCTGACCGCCGGGGGGCGGATCTGCGCCGGCGGCGCCAGGGGCGGCGCCATCGTCTGCAGGGGGGGCGCCAGGGTCGTCGTCATGGCCGGGGGGAACTCCGGCAGCGGGCGAGTTCCGGAAGACGACGCAAACGAAGCCAATGGCACGTCCGCGGCGCGGGGCGGGGCCGTGTTCGCGGCGCGCCGGGGCGCCGACGGTCCAGCGGGGCCGGACGCCTGAAGGGGTTGCTGTGGGTCGATGGCTCCGGCCCCGAGGGGACAGCGGAACGCGGACGAAGCGGAGAGGCGAGAGTGAATGCAGGAACTTCCTGGCCGCCGTGGTCGCTGGGGGCGGATTGCTCCTTGGGATGAACTAAAATGATCTAAAGTCACCGCCGACCTCGACTGATGATTGGGCCTCCTTTTCAGATTCCGACACGAGTGGTCTCGGACAGCAGCGCCATGATCGGCTGGGGGGTGGTGTGACAAGCTTCAACGGTTTTGACCCAACGTAATGGCGGAACAGGAAGCCATGAAATGGGAAAGAATGCGGGGGAAGAATGCATTGAAGTCCCACCTTACCCGCCACGCGGCGTCCTGAAGCAAGCCTTCTGCAAGTGCACGACGATGCGCGTCGCCGAGCTCCTCCTGGCGGCGCAGGCCGCGCGCGCGCTCGTCGACGTCGAGTGGTACGGCTACTCCAGCTGACAGCGCTCCCGCAGCGCCTGCGCCAAAACAAAGGCTGCCCCACGGACAAAAAGGCTGCCCACAGGTACTGCTACGAGGCCAGCAACGTCGTCAACGCGTCGCTGGCGGAC
>NW_008705666.1:16612-17865 GCF_000186865.1 Aureococcus anophagefferens
GTCAGAGCACTCACAAAAGCACCTCGGCGCCCTTGATCAACTTGACCTCCCGATCCAGGGAGAGCATCAAGTGCTCCTTGGCCTCGCGCTCGAGCTTGCGGCGCTTGGCGCCCCAGTCGTCTTCGTTCCAAAAGTCGTCCAGCGTCCAGTCCGCCATCGTGAGCGTCGGGTGTTTCGAGGGGTCTTCCTCGAGGCGCTGCCACGCCTGCTCCATGATCGTCATCTCGGATCGGACGCTATCGGTCTTCATGCGCCACGTCAAGCACTCGTGCTCGAGGCGCTGGATCTCGATCTGGACTTTCAGCATCTCGCGCGCGTGATTCATCGACTCGAGCGCGGCGGCCTCGTCGCCCTCCGCGACCTCGAGCAGGTCGTCGTCCGCCTTGCGCTTCAAGCCGGCCGCCCGCTCGCTCGCGCCGGGCTTCGGCTCGAGGCCCGCTTCCTCGTCCTTCCGGTCCTCGCGGACGTCCGGCATCAGCTCGGGCACGCGCGCGTCGTTGGACGACGCGTACTTCTCCAAGGCGAAGCGCGTGATCATCATGCGCCGCTCGACGGCCGCGCGCTCCTCGGCCTCGCGGGCCGTCTGGCGGCGCTTGGCGCCCAAGTCTTCCTCGCCGAAATCGTCAAACGTCCAGTCCGCCATCGTAAACGTCGGGTGTTTCGAGGGGTCCTTCTCGAGGCGCTTCAAAGCCTCGTCCATGATGGTCTCGATCGCGTAGACGCACCGGCCTTTCATGCCCGCCTGTCTGCTCAGAAACTCTGCCTCCTTCACCCGGATCCGGTTCTGGTTGTTCTTGATGAGCATCTCGCAGACTTCGATGCCGGCGCGGTGTTGCTCGCGCTCCTCCTCCTTGCCATCCTCGTCGCACAGGCAGAAGTAGGCGATGTCTCGCGCGTTCGCGCCGGGCTTCGGCGTGCGGCCGAAAGCACAATCCACAAAGTCAGCGCTGAGGTCCTTCAAGAGCTCCTCCGCCTCGCCTTCGGACAGGCGTTCGACGCTGCCCTTTGTGAAGGGCTGGAACGCCGCACCGTCGTCGTCGTCGGTCATGAGGAGGTGTACCTTGAGAGCGGGCGTTGTCGGTTCCGAGGCGGTCCCGCACGCGTGCCCGTGGCAGGGGCAGGGCTCGAGGCAGGACAGGAAGCGGGGGCAGGCGCGCGCTCCCCCGCGGCGACCGCACAGGGCGCGCGCAGCCCCTCCCCCCGTGCCCGGGGCAGCCGCGAGGGCCCGGGGCGCCGCGGCGCGCGCGCGGTTT